>NC_069505.1:56083453-56240953 GCF_027579735.1 Bombina bombina | reverse complement strand
CTCAATGTTATCTATATGACACACATGAACTAACTCCCTCTAGTGGTGAAAAACTGTCAAAATATATTCACATTAGAGGCAGCCTTCAAGGTCTAAGAAATTAGCATATCAGCCTGCCTAGGTTTAGCTTTCAACTAAAAATACCAAGAGAAGAAAGCATAATTGGTGATAAAAGTAAATTAGAAAGTTGTTTAATATTACATGCCCTATCTGAATCATGAAAGTTTATTTTGGACTGTCCCTGAGTCTGCACTTAGAAATTGGAAAGCCCAAATTTTTAAGAGATACATTAAAGGAAAGGGGTACTAGATATAATGAAAGTATATTACAGTATTTATTATTGCTGTCTTAAAGTGTTTAATGTCTCTTTAGCTTTAAACCAAAACACAAAATATAAAACCAGCGCTAAATCCTAATTAAAATGAGTGTCGCACAAGGTATTGCTTCTCAATACAATATCAGAGTATCAAAAGCTCAGTGTATAAAACTATACTATAAAAGATTCATATAAATATATACAATATACACTATACAATGATAGATAATTATTAGCACATTTAGGGTAACTATAAAATGTGTTTACCCGCTTCTATGTGGTCGTGTAATTCAAGAGGATCACACAAGTAGTCGATCGTGCAGTTACCAGCTCCAGGGTCCCATCAGTTATTAGTAAACTGGTTAAATTTATTCACAAGTACAGGTGCAACTTTTTCTCTGCTGGGTTTCCCTGGTCCCAACGATAAGGCAAAGTTCAACAAACTGAAAAAGAAGTAAAGCGCAACTCCGTCTTAAAAAATGTAATAGTAAAACAAAGTGCAATAACACATAAGCACTCACATAAAAATAAGAGTATTCCAGTATCCAGATCAGTGGTATGCTCTAAGTAGGCATTCAGTTATGCTAAAGAAAAAAACATAAAGGGAAAGGGAGGGATGGGAAGCTACAATATAGAAAAGGGGGGGGGGGGCACTATACTACAGAAATATTTAAAAAAAAATAATAATAATAATAAAGTATATATAAAATAAAAGTGGTTCACAGGTACTGGCAGACAGTTGCCAGTACCTAAGATGGCAGACACTAGCTGGGGGAGGGTTAGAGAGCTGTTTGGGAGGGATCAGGTAGGGATCAGGGGTGGGAAGTGTCATGTGGGATGGTAATCTCTACACTACAGATACAATTAACCTTTTAAATTACCTAATTAACCCCTTCACTGCCAGGGATAATACAAGTGTGGTGCGCAGTTGCAATTAGTGGCCTTCTTAATACCAAAAAGCAAAGCCATATATGTCTGCTATTTCTGGACAAAGGGGATCCCAGAGAAGCTTTTACAATAATTTGTGCCATGATTGCACAAGCTCTTTGGAAATAATTTCAGTGAGAAACCCAATGTTTGTGAAAAAGTTAACAATTTTTTTATATCAATGCATTTGGCGGTGAAATAGTGGCATAAAATATACCAAAATGGGCCTTGGGTTGTCTACTTAAATATATATAGTTTTGACAGGTAAATAAAAACAAACAAACAAACTAAGGCTCTATTTTTGTTTAAATTGAGTAATAGCAAAAATGCTAAACATTCTCCGGTACTTTGGGAAAGTTCTTCTCTGAAAGTCCTGGTAGTGAAGGGGTTAATGGGTGCACCGCCCGGCTGATTTTACTGACCACTCGGCTAAAATCTAAGCCAACATTTAACTAAAATTAGCGAATAAAAAAAAAGTCAATATTTGATGCACAAATTATCATTAAATTATTGTACATTAACCCCTTCGCTACCAGGACTTTCAGAGAAAAACTTGGCCAAAACACCAGTGAATTATTAGCATTTTTGCTATCACTCCATTTAAACAGAAATAGAGCCTTGTTTTTTTCTATATAATTTTTTAGTAGACAACCCAAGGTATTGATCTAGGCCTATTTTGGTATGTTTCATGCCACTGTTTCGCCACCAAATGTGATCATGTAAAAAAATAATTACGTTTTTCACTGAAATTATTTACATACCGCTTGTGCAGTCATAACACAAATGGTTGTAAAAGCTTATCTGCGATACCCTTAGTTCAGAAATAGAAGATATGCCATTGCTTTTTGGTAATTAGAAGGCCGCTAATTGCAGCTGTGCACATACTTCTGAGCCTACCTAGGTATGCTATTCAACAAAGGATATAAAGAGAATGAAACAAATTATATAATAGAAATAAACTTGAAAGTTGTTCAAAATTGCATACTGTGGAGTATATTTAACATAGTGCAAATGTAAATAATACGATGTAGCATACGCTGTCGGCATTTATCATTGCACCAGCAGTTCTTGTGAACTGCTGGTGCAATGCCGCCCCCTGCAGATTTGCGCCCAATCGGACGCTAGCAGGGGGTGTCAATCAACCCGATCGTATTCGATCGGGTTGATTTCTGTCCGCGGCCTCAGAGCAGGCAGACAAGTTATGGAGCAGCAGTCTTTAGACCGCTGCTTCATAACTTCTGTTTTCAGGCTCACCGGAAACAAGGGATAAATCGGCCCCATGATCTGAATTATAAAAGAGAAAATGGGTTTCATGTCCCTTTAAATTATACATTTAATTGTGCATTGGATATATTACATAACCTTTAGAAATAAGAAATATTATAAGAAAAATCTTATAATATTGCTAAGTATTACACAACTCCAGCCTGGCTACATCATAATGCCATTCGGCTAGCAACATTTTTCACGGATAACACTGCTATGTGCTCCCAGAAGAAAGTTTATATAATAGGTTATGCATATTGTTGTTCTGCTAAAAGTAGGCTGACCATACTGCCGCTTTAAGAAGGGACACATATGAAAAATACATATGTCAGGGTTCTTATACAAAACCATTTCTTTAAACAGCCCTGACATATATATTTTTCATATTTGTCCCTTTTTAAAGCGGCAATATGGTCAGCCTAGCTAAAAGACATCATCATATATCAGGTATGTCTTAGACTGACCAAAGCAGATGCACATATCAAAACAATGCAAGCTAAAATTAATGTCATTAAAGGGACATCAAATCCCCAAATGTTCCTTTATGATTCAAATAGAGCATGTGATTTTAAACATATTTCCAATTTACTTCTATCATCTAAAGTTGTTTTGTTCTCTTGGTATCCTTGCTTGAAAAGGATATCTAGGTAGGTTTTAAGAGCTGTTGATTGTTGGCTGCAAATATATGCCTCTTATTACTGACTTGCCCGATGTGTTCAGCTAGCTCCCAGTAGTGCATTGCTTCTTCTTCAACAAAGGATATTACAACTTCAAGTACATGAGTGGACTTTGGCTACTGTAAAACGATTGGAGCAAACAGGTTATTTGTTTTAAATATGTTTAGACATGGACTGATATGTTGTTAAATAGCAAGTCAACTGAAATGTCTTGTAATCACTGGGTGTTTAAATCTGGGTTTCATACCCCTTTAATAAACTGTAAATCCGGGCCATATATGTGGCAAGGAAAAGCGTGTGAAGCCGGCCAAGTTTGTTTTTTTGTTTTCAGTACTAGAAATATCCACCATTTTAAGACTTAAATTACGGGAAAATAGGGCAAAACAAATAATGAAAGTATATCTCAAAGCTTTTTTACTGTGCATAATTAAAAGGACAGTACAGTCAAAATTAGACTTTTATGATTCAGACAAATCATGCAATTTCAAACAACTTTCCAATTTACTTCCTTTGTCAAATTTGCTTCATTCTCTCGGTATCCTTTGTTGAAAATAATACCTAGGTAGGCTCAGGAGAGCACTGCTGGGACCTAGCTGCCTAGTCATTGATTTACCAGATGTGTTCAGCTAGCTCCCAGTAGTGCACTGCTGCCCCTTCAACAAAGGATACTAAAAATAAGAACCAACTTTGATAACAGACTTAAATTGGAAATAATGTGCTGATTAGTAAACCTAGTTATTTTATCTGCTCCCACCCAAGGTAATCCTGAAAACCTGACCTGTTGGGGAGGCTTGGGTGCAGTTTTTAAAACCAGGGCTCTATCTGAATCATGAAAGAAAACATTTGGGTTTCATGTCCCTTTAAAGGGACAGTCTAGTCAAAAATAAACTTTCATGATTCAGATAGGGTATGTCATTTTAAACAACTTTACCATTTACTTTTATCATCAATGTTGCTTTGTTCTTTTGGTATTTTTAGTTCAAAGCTAAACCTATAGGTTCATATGCTACTTTCTTAGCCCTTGATGGCCGGATCTAATCTGAATGCATTTTGATATTGTTCACAACTAGAGGGCGTTGGTTCATGTGTGCCATATAGATAACATTGTGCTCAAGCACGTGCAGTTATTTATTAGTCAGTACTGATTGGCTAAAATGCAAGTCTGTCAAAAGAACTTAGATAAGGGGGCAGTCTGCAGAGGCTTAGATACAAGGTAATTACAGAGGTAAGCAGCTACAGACCCCCAAGACCCACCGTTGGAAAGGTAATTGCCTAACCATTCCAACAGTATTAGTCTTTGGGATATGAAAATAAAAATAAAAAAGTTAAAAATAAATAAATAAAAAAACTCTCAAATCAGCTTAGCACCAAGGTGGGAAAGTGATTAGCACTTAAAGGGTTAATATAACGGTGTTGGTTATACAAAACTTGGGAATGGGTAATAAAGGGATTATCCATCTTTTTAAAAAATAAAAATTCTGGTGTAGACTGTCCCTTTAAGTATTTTATATTACAGTCTCAAAAGTACCACCCTGGTTGTGCTCAGTATAACTGCAACAACATAACACAGGGACTGTAAATATAACAGTTTTTGCTATATCATTGCTGCGTCACTGTGTTTGCTCTAGCAATGCTATCTATACGTGACATAGTAGCACTGTGTGCATGGTCTGTGCTGCTTCTGAATCTCATTTAAATACAGAGCACATAGATAATGTTGTGCACCAGTGTACAGCAAGCAGAATGGAACAAACCCATAAAATAAGGCACACTGCAGATTTATTCAAGGGGAGGGGGGTATCTCTACATAAAAAAACAGTATACAGATAACACAATAATGCTCTTCTTGCTAATAGAGCACAAGCTTCTTTTTAAATATCAGAAGAATTTCACCAAAAATTAGAAGTAGCGTTGCTTCCCTCCAGGGTGGAGTAGGTATTAGAAGAGGTTATAAAATAGAACCTGCCCAAAACAAGTCTCTAGACCCTGCCTGAATTGTACTTTTTGCTTTCCTCTCTTGGAAAGATCTGTGGGCTGGTAAATGGCAAATGAGATTTAACTTTTTTATATTTTTAAGGTAACTATAAGCATGTGACCTATTAAGTGGGACAAGACTTTGCAAAACATCAATTCCTAAGAAGCCTGAAGGACTGCATATACATTTTATAGCTATTAAAACACAAATTATAACATATTTCCTTGGCTGGCCATTCACAAGAAGTCCACAAACGTAGGCCTAGTTTCCATTGAGGTGGTAAATTGTAGAAACTGGTGATAAAAACATTTATCTCTATTAAAGTCTATGGAGATTTTTTATGTTACCACTAGTTTCCAAACTTTACCACTTCAATTGAAACTAGGCCTCCTTTTTTTAGTTTTACTTTATCCTGGGGCCACAAAAACTAGTGCGGTGGGCCACCAGTTGGCCAACCCTGCTTTAAGCTATGAAGTCAGTTTAGCCAAATAAGGTCTGTTTACACTAGAAAATATGTGTTTGAGAGGTGAGATGATGACTTTATTGTGATCTATTCATGACCCATAGAGAGAGTTGGCAGGAGGACTATTTATTACAAGAAAATGCTTGTTTCTGACAAGAGGTCACAATTTAAGGCTAAAGGAAAAAGTGATTGAATCTCCAGCAGTGAAAACATTGTGTTTTTTTTACTATAAGAGCAATCAAACCGTGAAATTCTCTGCTAGAGGAAGTAGCAGCTGCCAATATCATAGAAAACTCTAAACTTAGATGCTGCATATTTTCTGCTAAACATAGAATACAAAATTATGATTGCTTGTGTTAAAGGGGCAGTAAACACATTGAGATTGTGAAATGAAATGCTTAAAGGGCTACTAAACCCAATTTTTTTCTTTTATGTGTCAGACAGAGCATGTAATTTAAAGCAACTTTCTAATTTACTTTTATTATCAAGTTTTCTTAGTTCTCTTGGTATCTTTATTTGAAAAAGCAGGAATGTAAAGCTAAGAAGCCGACCCATTTTTGGTTCAGAACCCTGGGTAGTGCTTGCTGATTGGCGGCTACATTTAGACACCAATCAGCAAGCGCTACCCAGGTGCTGAACTAAAAATGGGCCGACTATTAAGCTTAAATTCTTGCTTTTCAAATAAAGATAGCGTGAGAATGAAGAAAACTTGATAATAGGAGTAAATTAGAAAGTTGCTTAAAATTGCTGCTCTGTCTGACACATGAAAGAAAAAAATGTGGTTTATTATCTTTTTAAAGGAGAATAAAACCCAACACATTTTTAAAAAACTTTCCAACGTCTTTCTGTTATCCATTTTGCTGAATTTTCTTGTTATTCTTTGTTAAAGATACATTACACACTTGTTTTTTCTTTGCATAAATGTTTTGTAGATTATCTATTTATACATCCCATAAAGTTTTTTTGTTTTTTTTAAATTGATAGTTTTGCTTATTTTTAAATAACATTGCTCTGATTTTGAGGGGTCTATTTATATATGTGCGGACAGACATGATCCGCTATAGCGAATCATGTCCGCCGCACATCGATAAATGCAGACAGCATTTGCTGTCGGCATTTATCATTGCACCAGCAGTTCTTGTGAACTGCTGGTGCAATACCGCCCACTGCAGATTCGCGGCCAATCGGCCGCTAGCAGGGGGTGTCAATCAGCCCGATCGTACATGATCGGGCGGAATGCTATACGCCGCCTCAGAGGCGGCGTATGAGTTTAGGAGCAGCGTAGAAACAAGGGGAAGAGGGGCCATTCGGGCATTGTTAAATAGACCCCTTAGACTCCTAACCAAGCCCCAAAGTTTTAGGAGAATACCGACGTATACCTACTCCAGCTTGCATCTGTTTGTGTAAAGGGTCTTTTCATATGCAAAGGAAGGGTGAGGGAGGAGTCTCTGCTATTTCCCACGTGCAGTGGATGTTCCAGTAACCTTTTAAACAGAGCTAAACTGAGAGCTTCTAAGTAAGTTTTTAAACCCTTTAATACTGGATTTTTATATCCGTATCTGTGCATCTTATTATTTATACTAGTGTCTATTACATGCAGCTATATGAAAATGAGTGTATACTGTCCCTTTAAAGGAGCAGCAATGTTCTAGTGGGAGCTAGCTGAATTCATTGTGTGAGCCAATAACAAGAGGCATATATGTGCAGCTACCAATAAGGAGCTAGCTCCCAGTTCCTGAGCCTACCTAGGTATGCTTTTCAACATAGGACAGCAAGAAAACTAAGCAAGTTAAATAACAGAAGTTAATTGGGAAGTTGTTTAAAAATGTATGTTGTATCTGAAAAAAATATTGTGTTTCATGTCCCTTTAATTATATATAGTAAAACAAATGTACAATATTCTTTATATCATTTTCCCTTTTCCTGTAGTCTTATTGCAGATTCAAGAAAACTGAAAGAGCATACGGCAGACACCACAAGCCTAATATTAACACATATCTACCTAATTCACAATTTATCTTACCATATCTGCTGAAGCCAAACAACTGAGGTTTTGTGAACACAATGACAGTGGCAAGCCCTGTCCTATCTTGACTCAAGTATGAATTGGCTTCTACACATAAGGAGAGTGGTGGCTACAGTTGACCATTGAAAAACAATTGCAGCAAACATGCAGTTAAAGGGACAGTCTAATCAAAATGAAACGTTCATGATTCAGATAGAGCAGCAATTTTAAGAAACTTTCTATTTTACTCCTATTATAAATTTGTCTTTGTTCTCCTGGTATCTTTATTTACTACATTTAGCCACCAATTAGCAAGCGCTACCCAGGTTCTGAACCAAAAATGGGCCGGCTCCTAAGCTTACATTCCAGCTTTTTCAAATAAAGATACCAAGAGAACAAAGAAAAAATAATAATAAGAGTAAATTAGAAAACTGCTTAAAATTGCTGCTCTATCTGAATCATGAAAGTTTCATTTTGACCAGACTATGTTTTTAATCTAATAATGTTCAGACTGAGGATATGATAAAAGTATACGAAACGCAAAAAAATTCCTTTAAAAAAGTTTCCAATTTACTTCTATTATCAAATGTGCTTTGTTCTCATGATATTCTTTGTTGAAGATACCTAGGTAGCATCTGGAGCACTATAGGGCAAGAAATAGTGCTGCCATCTAGTGTTCTTGCACATGGATAACAATCTTGCAAAACTGCTGCCATATAGTGTTCCAGACACGTGCACGTTCCTGAGCTTACGCACAGCTTTTCAACAAAAGATACCAAGAGTACAAAGAAAATTTAGAAAGTGGTATACAATCACATACTCTGTCTGAATCATGAAAGAAACATTTGAGGTTTCGTGTCCCTTTAATCTATTGGGAGACTGCAGAACAATGCTGCAATTGCAAGTTGCTTACTGTCCCTTTAATGGGGTGGGCTTTTAAAATGTATAACTGTCAGTTCACTTGGCAGCTTTTATTTTATTTATTTTTGTAATCAGAGAGGTTCTGTTAAAGGGACATGAAACACAATTGTTTCCTTTCCTGATTCGGAGCATACAATTCTAAATATCTCTCCAATGCAATACTGGGGGCTAGCTGAACACATTGGGTAAGCCAATGACAAGAGACATATATCTGTAACCACCAATCAGCAGCTAGCTCCCAGTAGTACACTGCTGTTCCTAAGCCTACATAGGTATGGTTTTCAACAAAGGATATCAATAGTACAAAGCAAATAAGGTAATAGATGTACATTGGAAAAGTGCACGCTGTATCCATAACAGGCAAATTCTCATGTTGAATTTAGTGTCCCTTGACTTGATGGATTTTATGTAATCTAGTTTGTGACTTAAACATCACACTTAAAGGGACACTAAACCCATTTTTTTTCTTTCATGATTCAGATAGAGCAGTAATTTTAAGCAACTTTCTAATTTACTCCTATGATCATGTTTTCTTCGTTCTCTTGCTATCTTTAATTGAAAAGCAAGAATGTAACCTTATGAGCCGGCCCATTTTTGGTTCAGCACCTGTGTTGCGCTTGTTGATCAGCAAGTGCTGTCCAGGGTACTGAATCAAAAATGGGCCGGCTCCTTAGCTTAGATTCCTGCCTCACCCACAACAGCAAGGATGATACACCCTAGTTTGCCATCTTGGAAAGGCTGCAGTCATATTTGTAATGTATTATAGCCCTTAAAATGAAGCTGCAAAGGGGGAGATATGTTTTTTTTGTTTTTTTTTTAAATAGAAATGTAGGTGTCCAGTTATATTACTGGACAGTTACTTGTAAAACGGCAAACTCACAACACTGGGGCACGGAGTCAGACTTGCCAAGTCCACATCAATACAAAATCGTTTCCAGCCACCAAGTAATTTAAAAGACCTTTATTCTCTCTTGAATGGGTCTAAAGAAAATACGTTTCAGGCCAGCAATAGGCCCTTAGTCATGCATGTTAGCTGAATACTGGACAACAGGCAGCACAAATTAGAACAGAGAAAATGATCACCAGAAATAGCACTTTCTGTTTCTGACGGTTATGTAATACTGCCACTATTCCAGCAGGTGGCAGAATGACACCAACACAATAAGCAATATATACCCTGAAAATTAACTCACTGTATACTGACTTGGTGTCTATGCCCAATATAGAGTGAATGTAGTCCAGCGCTAGATTAGCACGGGTAGAGTATTTAGTTAAATTCTATAATTTGAATATATTGTATTTTGTGATTGGATAAATGTTTAATGTATGTACTGCAATGTTGTTATTATATATTTATTGTAGGTAATCCTAAATATTTATCAACATTCAGTTAATAAAAATATAAACAGGTATATACAACTGATATATATAAACTTGTTGTCTAATGTGAGCTTCTTATCTATATATAAAAACTAATAAAACATTTGTATAATTAGACAGAAATTTTAATAACTTGTTAAAAGCATACATAAAATAAAAAGGGACGTCTCCCTTATAACATCGATTTCATCAGAGAAAACAATTGAATAACTGTAGTATATATTTCCGCTATTTGATAATCAGGTACCTGTTATATAGTGTAACAAATGATAATGTCCAGAAATTGGATTAAAAAAACTTAAAGATCCAAACGAGATGACCTCCCCGCTATTGTGGCGGGTGTGTGTTACCGGTCCGTTAGTGAGAGACTGGTATTTAAAAATATGTCATGTGACTTTTCCTACGTCACACTTGTGATCGTAGCCGTTTCAATATAGTTGTAATGTAACCAGTGATCCTTGATATTCTGTCAAGTGCTTATTATGTTGCAATTTTTTTAACTTTAATCTGTATGTATCAGAAGGTGTATTCCCCTATTCCGTGTGTAATTAGGGAGTCTTGGGGGAGATTGCAACTTACGCTGGTCTCTTGGCACACCTGATTTCTCTTTTAGTGTGGTCTTTGCGGTCACATTCAGTGACTTGGATGTTAAACTTTGCGGTCACGTGCAGTGACTATAATGCAATCCTCACAGTGTGGACTTGGCGGTCACTTGTAGTGGTGGGAATTGAACTTGTGACCTTTAGGGTAAGAGAGGGAGATCTTAACCATTAGGCTATGTGTATCTCACTTTCTGTGTTAGCATAGTGGACTTGGCGGTCACTTGTAGTAAATCTTTAAGTTTTTTTAATCCAATTTCTGGACATTATCATTTGTTACACTATATAACAGGTACCTGATTATCAAATAGCGGAAATATATACTACAGTTATTCAATTGTTTTCTCTGATGAAATCGATGTTATAAGGGAGACGTCCCTTTTTATTTTATGTATGCTTTTAACAAGTTATTAAAATTTCTGTCTAATTATACAAATGTTTTATTAGTTTTTATATATAGATAAGAAGCTCACATTAGACAACAAGTTTATATATATCAGTTGTATATACCTGTTTATATTTTTATTAACTGAATGTTGATAAATATTTAGGATTACCTACAATAAATATGTAATAACAACATTGCAGTACATACATTAAACATTTATCCAATCACAAAATACAATATATTCAAATTATAGAATTTAACTAAATACTCTACCCGTGCTAATCTAGCGCTGGACTACATTCACTACATATCAACCACTGTTTTCTTAGAGGGGAATACATTAGTCTAGCAGGGTCAATTCTCCAGCGCCTCATCTTTCTCACTACCAGTTTATGCCCAATATAGACACATTCAGCCACTAATTCTGCACTTTATGTTCTAACTTTATACTTTTACATTTAATCAAATGTTTAATTCCCCATTAAACATTTAGTTTAGGTTAGATTACAAGTGGATCGTAAAGTATCGCTTTCACTTTGAAAATGTGCGCTGGTATTACAAGTTAGCCGCAATTGCGAGGAAGCTTTGAGCTCATAAGAGCGCGCTTCTATAGGCTGAAATGGGGGGCCTCGTTCTACAACTACTATTACTTATATATTACCAGGAAAAACACAGTGGCCCCCATTTATCATTGTGTGGATGGACATTATCCGCTATAGCGAACCATGTCCGCCGCACATCGATAAATGCCGACAGCATACGCTTTCGGCATTTATCATTGCACCAGCAGTTCTTGTGAACTGCTGGTGCAATACCGCCCCCTGCAGATTTGCGGCCAATAAGGGGGGTCAATCAACCTGATCGTAATCGATCGGGTTGATTTCTGTCTGCCGCCTCAGAGCAGACGGACAAGTTATGGAGCAGCGGTCTTTAGACCGCTGCTTCATAACTTGTGTTTCTGGCGAGCCTGCAGGAGCTTGATAAATAGACTCGAGTGCCTATAGACCGCAATGTAAAGACACTTTTTATTCTAAAACCCCACTCTCGACAATTTTAACCCCTAAAAACTGCTTAGTGCAGTTATTATTTTTTTTTAAAAGCTACTAGTTTTATTTTACTACACTACACTTTATTTTGGTGGCAATTGGTGGACATTTAGAAAATTAACCAAAGATCTGATCTCTGGTTAATTTTCGGAGCGCTAATTGCTATCACTAGCTTGCGGTAGAAATAACCAGCCACTTGTAATGGCTGATTATTTATTGCACGCCCATAAATGGGCAAATTTGCCCGTTTATGGGTGGCAATAAATTAGCGCTCCACTTATAATCTAGCCCTGAAATTAATGTAAAAAAAAACTGCCAAATACTTTATTTTTCCTGCCTTTTTTCTTTAAAATGTCCTTTTAATCAAACTAATTGTAAATGACTAAATAATCTATTTAAAGAGACATTAAACCCCAAAAGTGTCTTTTTAATCATTCAGATTGAACATAAAAGTTTAAGCAACTTTATTGTTTACTTTTATTAACAAATGATCTTCATTCTCTTTGTATGCTTTGTTGAAGGAGCAGCAATGCACTAATAGGAGCTGGGTGAGCAAGTTGGGTTAGCCAGTGACAAGAGGCATTTATGTGCAACCACCAATCAGAAGCTAGCTCCTAGTAGTGCATTTCTGCTCCTGAGCCTACCTACGTATCCCTTTCAATAAAGGGTAGCAAGAGAACAAAGCAAATATGACAATGTGGTGACGTGAAGTAGTGCATGCGCAGTGGTAAGGTAGCTTATTCTGACAGAACATAAGATCTGATGTCTTCTTAGTGTTGAATAAAACATTCTATTGTTATATATATATATATATATATACGCACAAATAATGTTGTTTTTTTAAAAAGTCAAAGGATCTGAAGCAAAACCTAAACATCTTTCTATTGAATGTTATCTGAATTCCATTGAACTACAATTTGTCAATCAGGAAGATGCTGTCATACACATGCAATACATTCTTTCTCTAACTAATCGCCATTTCCTTATCATTGTAGGTATGTATACGCCGGTCTCCAGCCGGCTAATTCCCCACAGCTCATTACTCTTGTACACATTAACCCCGTGTATTGCAACAGTAACTCCATATCAAAGATAGATAAGATATTCTGTTGAAGATGCTGTTATTTTTTGGGGGAAAACACATTTAAATAACAAAAAAGCAAGAGGGGTATAATGTCCTTTTCACTGAGAATGAAGCTGGGATGGCAAGGTCGCAGCAAACAGGCTTTATGCAAAATGTTTGACAGCTGTACTAATAGACAAGCTGGTTTACTCAAAACATAATGAAAATAAAAAACAATAGACAGTGCTCAAACCATATTGTTCAATATAAATACAATATATTTATTACAAGTTATAGTATGCATAAACAATGTTATAATATAATAAAATTATACATAAAAACAAGGCTATTTGGGACCTGGTAAAATGCTGGAACCTTGAAACGCGTTGTTTATCTAATAGTCTGTCCAGACATAGGAGGGCTAGCTAATTACGCTTGTGGATCTCCAATTTTATCCTTGTTTTTATGTATTATCTTATAACATGGTTTATACATACTATGGGCCAGATTACAAGGGGCCCGAGCGCTAACTGCGCTGAAACTAAACAATTAGCGCATCTATTACAAGTAAACTAACCGGTGCGCAAACTATCCAAAAAAAAAAACGAGCTCAATCGTTGTTGTGCGTCACTTGTAATATAGCCCTATATGTTTTAATAGATATTTACAATCTATTGAACAATATTGTTTGAGCACTATTGCTTTTAATATTTACTCCTATTTAAAGGGACAGTCTACTCCACAATTTTTAATGTTTAAAAAAAAAGATAGTTAATCCCTTTATTACCCATTCCCCAGTTTTGCATAACCAGCACTATTATATTTATATACTTTTTACCTCTGTGAGTACCTTGTGTCTAAACCTCTGCAGACTGCCCCTTATCTCAGTTCTTTTGACAGACTTGCATTTTAGCTAGTCAGTGCCCTCTCATAAGTAACTCCATGGGCGTGAGCACAATGTTATCTATATGGCACACATGAACTAATGCCATCTAGCTGTGAAAATATGTCAAATGCATTCCGATAAAAGGCGGCCTTTAAGGGCTTAGAAATTAGCATATGAGCCTACATACCTTTAGCTTTCAACTAAGAATACCAAAAGAACAAAGCAATTTTTATAATAAAATTAAATTGGAAAGTTGTTTAAAATTACACGCCTTGTCTGAATCATGAAAGTTTAATTTAAACTAGACTTTCCCTTTACTGTGTTTTTTATTTTTCTTATGAGACTAGTAGCTTTAATGATTAGTTATAATTCTTTCGCTATTTGTGGTATTTCTGCTACTTTGTGTTTTAAGGGTTTTTCAAAACATTATTACAAAGAGCATGCATGATCTGATGCCTCCTTAGTATTGAATAAACATTCTACTGTTATATATACGCACAAATTATGTGGGGTTTTTTTTGTTTTTTTTAAAGTCAAAGGTTCTGAAGCAAAACATAAACAGTCATACAACACATTTTTATAGAGTGTTTGTTATCTGAATTCCATTGGACTGGAATGGTAGTTACTACAATTTGCCAATCAGGAAGATGCTGTCATAGCACATGCAATACATTCCGTCTCTAACTAATCGCCATTTCCTTATCTTTGCAGACCTGTGAAAGCCTGGCTAATCCACCACAGATCATTTCTCATACGCATTAAACCTCATGTACTGTAACAGCAACTCCATATGGAAGATAGATAAGATATTCCGGTGGAGATGCTGTTATTTTTGGTGGGTGTTTGATATTCTTCAAGAAACCTCTAATTAAAGAAGATGACAAGTTATTCCAGATGTTTCAGTTCACATTAGCTGCCATCTTGTTCGTGAAAAAATGAAACTGGTGTACAGGGTAATGTTTGTGTGTTGTTCCAGTGTTAGCTTCAATAAAATAATTTGGCAAGCTCATATGCCAAACGTTTGGATATTTTCTGCAACCCTATATTGTTAAAAAAAACCTGGTACTTTTTTGTGAGAAATTGCATATAATATATATAAAACTTTGTAGCAATGGAGGGCACTCACAGGGTTTGAGTAATCCAATAATTTATTTTAAACACAATGCGTGAAAAGTTATAGTCGACGTTTCGGCTCTATCTTTGAGCCTTCTTCAAGACTGATTTTAAGTCTTATTATGGCTAACCAGCTGTGTTCCCGGCTGGTTAGCTGTACTAAAACTTAAAATCAGTCTTGAAGAAGGCTCAAAGATAGAGCCGAAACGTCGACTATGACTTTTCACGCATTGTGTTTAAAATAAATTATTGGATTACTCAAACCCTGTGAGTGCCCTCCATTACTACGAAGTTGTATGTTTGTTCATTGAGGACTGCACCCAGGTCACTATATGTGCACAGAGGTTGGAGTGCTATATATATATATATATATATATATATATATATATATATACCAAAAATTGGCCGGCTCCTAAGCTTAGATTCCTGCTTTTTAAAAAAAAGATAGCAAGAGAACGACAAAAAATTGCATGCTCTATCTGAATCGTGAAAGAAAAAAAATTGGTTTTAGTATCCCTTTAACCCTTTGCTATAACAACGTAATATAGTCCTCACTAGCAGACAATGTTTTAAATGTAAAGAGACATGCTAGTACAAGCGTAATAGTTTAGAACATTATATTATTGCACACATACTTGTGTAAAACTATGTTAAGGGGTTAAATGCATAGTTAAAGTTCGCTCAATGCTTTACCATTCATGAGCAGCTCTATTTCAGCGGCATTAACCTTTTCTATGCCTCCCAACATTTCCTGGACACTTTCCAGGAAGCAGAGGTTAAACAGTTTGTGGGCAGTGGCCCAGCAGGATTTTGTGGGCGTTGTCGGCTACAGGTGGGGAGTGGGCAGGTCATGGTGTGTGGGGTCAGGTAGTCCATTAAAACCAGGACTTCAAGAGGCTGCCTGCAGGAAGCAGGCCGGACCTCCTAACTGGTGGCAATTGAGGTATACTTTCCTGAGGTAAACACAGAACACATGCTGCTAAGCTTCTCCTGAACAGGTTGTGTGCTCCTATGTATTAGAGCATTTGATTATTGTACTAATATGTCTATTTAAAGCCCATGTTCACGTACCAAAATGGATTCCTTTCCACTTCAGTCATGTCAGTTATTTAGCTTTTGCATTGGATGTCTAATGCTTTGGGGTCTTTTCATGATGTATTGACAATATCTAACACAACTAAAACCTTGGAGAACAACAAGAAAAAATAGAGAGAAAAAGACAGTGCACGGGTCTATGACCTATGATTTGACAGACAGTGGATGTGGAATCTGCCTGTCAATTCTGTAGGCCACAGACGCGGCGATCTGGTAGTCTTGCCCGGCGAGAACTGCTACAAGTGACGTTATACTTGCTGTGTACAGGTGGTCTATAAATCAGTACTTTTTAATCCTGTAAAACAGGAAGGAATACAGAAAGGAACTACAGAAAAAGTCAATTTATCCTAATGACATGATTGTGTGAACTGTAACTAACTGCTCCTGCTTGTATGTGTCTGGGGAATCCACCCCCCCTCCCCACAAAAAAATAGGTGCCAGCTGCCCTCAATTTATTTGTTAGGGAGAAGTATACAAAATAAATAAATATACAAATAGTCTGTAGATGATGGAGACCCCTAGAGTCCCCTTGCACCTGCTATGTAGTTTGTGATCTAACCCTCAATTTTATGTTCTAAAAACAAATTTGCTGCATATGGACTTCTATATCCCTTTAAAGTAGCAATTTTTGTCAATACAATATATTTACTCCACTCTTAAATTGACAGTAAAGTAAAAATGTAAATGTAATGTAAGATTAAGCTGGAGAATTTAATTAATCAAATTATTTCCAGTTTATTTCCTTTATCAAATTGTCCACATAATTTTTATATTCACACATTCTGAGGCATCTGCTTCTACTGAGCATGTGCAAGAGTTCACAGTAGGTTCATAAATCCATATATAAGTCTGTGATTGGCTAATAGCTGTCACATAATACAGGGATATTAAATAAAATTTGCCAGAAAGAATTCCGATGCTCATTTGAAATGTCTTTTTATTATGTTTGTCAATTATGCAATTCTACTGTATATTAAGTATCTAGAATATAATATTGAGATTGACTTCCATTGTAAGAAACTTTAATAATTCCTGTTACGCATTTATACAAATAAAGAGAAAACAAAAACTGAGAATTGGCGTAGTATTTTATGTTGATACCAAGAAAAAAAGAATAAAATGTACATCATATATTACAGCTGTGTAAGGGACATAAAACACTAAATACATTTCATACTCCTCCTTCTAATTATAGGTGCTGTCATTTTGGAACCTAGGTTACACTGAAGGTATATGAAGGAGAGTTACTGCACATGTGCAAACCCATCAGTACTGGAATGTAGTGAAAGCTAGATATCAATATGACAGCACCCATGACTAGAGGGAGGCAGAGCATAACCTCAGTAATATGGACTAGATTTATCAAATGGAGGGAGGATATGATTCGCTATAGTGAATCATGTCCACTTGACATTCCTAAATGCCGATTATATTTGAGCTTGTACATTAAAAACAGCGAAAAAAATTAAATTTTTAATAAACCATAAAAATATAAAATATAAAGGTAAAGTATTGATGAGAAAAACTGTATATAATGTGTGTGGGTATATAATGTGTGTAAAAAAAGCCCTGGTCCTGAATTGAAAAAGGGTCAGGTCACTAAGGGGTTAAATAGGAACATAGAAACATAGAAACATAGATATTGACGGCAGATAAGAGCCATAGGCCCAGCAAGTCTGCCCGACCTTACCTAACAGTATAAACTTATCTAGTTCGTAGGATAGCCTTATGCTTGTCCCATGCATTTTTAAAGTCCCCCACAGTGTTTGTTGCTACTACCTCTTGAGGAAGTTTATTCCATAAATCAATCACTCTTTCTGTAAAGAAGTGCTTCCTCAAATTACTCCTGAATCTACTACCCTTTAGCTTGAGATCATGACCCCTTGCTCTTGAATTTTCCATTTTATGTAAAATACCCACAGCCTCAGTTTTACTAAACCCTTTAATGTACTTGAAAGTTGCTATCATATCACCTCTTTCCCTTCTCTCCTCTAAGCTATACATATTTAGGTCATAACATAACATAACTCCAGATACCAGGGCAAGCAATAAATATTACATATAACAATAAGTTTATAAAGTGAAGCACTTGTATTGTTTGAAATTTTTTATATCTCAATGGAAAAGAAGCCTCAAAAAAGCTTATTTTTCCTCTTTTACACCTGGCTGAGCATGCCGTAATGTTTGAGACCTTATCAACAGATTCCAACAGTGTTCAATGGAAACTGGGTGTAAATTTGCTCTTTTCAGCATCTATTATATTCTATGGGAAGCATATTTTTTTTTCAGCAGCCGTGGTAATGATGGAAAACCTACCATTGAAAGCTGGCTTCTGACAGCAGTTTTTTCGTTTTGAGACCTCCCAAAAACCCAATTGGAGCTCAATGGAAACAACCACCTGGTCAGCAAGTGATCACAATGCAAAATGGATCTGTGCCTTCATGCACGGTAAGTCCAAACATGTTCACTAGAGTACACTAAAGTATTAGAGCCTACGTTATTAAACGCCTAACTGAGATTGCACCTTTGTGAACGTGAGTTCAATAATACAGGCGCAAGCAATTTAGAAACGCACTGTTGTGAAAGAGTTTGGACTTAGCGTGCTTAAAGGCGCAATTCCATTTAGGAGTTCAATAATGCAGGTGCAAATACTTCAGAATGCATTTTTGTGAACATGTTTGGACTAAGCGTGCATGAAGGTGTGTCGCCTATAAAAACCCAGCCACAAAGGCATATTGCAAAGGAGTAGGATCACACTTTACAGTTTCAGTACTATTAAAAACCTGTATAAGAGGATATCATAAATCCATGTAATAGAAACCGATAGTCTTCATCTTGTTTTAAGATCACACCAAACCGGAAACAGAGCATTTAAAATCAATAAATATTGTAAAAACAAAACAAAACTCCACCGACAATAAATTCATTAAGAAATAATGCCCACCATGCCAAGATACAAATGGCATTTAGATGGTTTAGCAGTGGTGAGGATGGAATCGGATTGCAATAGGTTCCTTTTGAACTCACAATTGTGCGATCCTATTTGAAAGTATGGTTAAAAAGACGCCTGCTGTACTATTAGTGACAAACACGACAGTGTGAGTGTGACTTAGTATCAATAATTTACAAAAAGATATTGCTCCACACAGTTTGTAGATGTTTTGGTTCTGATGTAACTTTTCCTGCAGATAATCTTAGCTGTACAGCATATCATGTGTTCAACACGTATACAGTATCTCACAAAAGTGAATACACCCCTCACATTTTTGTAAATATTTTATTATATCTTTTCATGTGACAACACTAAAGAAATTACACTTTGCTACAATGTAAAGTAGTGAGTTTACAGCCTGTATAACAGTGTAAATTTGCTGCCCCCTCAAAATAACTCAACACACAGCCATTAATGTCTAAACCGTTGGCAACAAAAGTGAGTACACCCCTAAGTGGAAATGTCCAAATTGGGCTCAAATAGCCATTTTCTCTCCCTGGTGTCATGTGACTCGTTAGTGTTACAAGGTCTCAGGTGTGAATGGGGAGCACCTCATGGCAAAGAACTCTCTGAGGATCTGAAAAAAGGAATTGTTACTCTACATAAAGATGCCCTAGGCTATAAGAAGATTGCCTAGACCCTGAAACTGAGCTGCAGCACGAGGGGCAAGACCATACAGCGGTTTCACAGGACAGGTTCCACTCAGAACAGGCCTCGCCATGGTCAACCAAAGAAGTTAAGTGCACATGCTCAGTGTCATATCCAGAGGTTGTCTTTGGGAAAAATACGAATGAGTGCTGCCAGCATTGCTGTAGAGGTTGAAGGGGTGGGGGTTCAGCCTGTCAGTGCTCAAACCTTATGCCGCACACTGCATCAAATTGGTCTGCATTGCTGTCGTCCCAGAAGGAAGCCTCTTCTAAAGATGATGCACAAGAAAGCCTGCAAACAGTTTTCTGAAGACAAGCAGACTAAGGATATGGATTACTGGAACCATGTCCTGTGGTCCGATGAGACCAAGATAAACGTATTTAGTTCAGATGGTGTCAAGCGTGTGTGGCGGCAACCAGGTGAGGAGTACAAAGACAAGTGTGTCTTGCCTAAAGTCAAGCATGGTGGTGGGAGTGTCAAGGTCTGGGCCTGCATGAGTGCTGCTGACATTGGGGGGCTACAGTTCATTGAGGGAACCATGAATGACAACATGTACTGTGACATACTGAAGCAGAGCATGATCCCCTCCCTTCGGAGACTAGGCCGCAGGGCAGTATTCCAACATGATAATGACCCCAAACACACCTCCAAGACGACCACTGCCATGCTAAAGAAGCTGAGGGTAAAGATGATGGACTGGCTAAGCATGTCTCCAGACCTAAACCCTATTAAGCATTTGTGGGGCATCCTCAAACGGAAGGTGGGGGAGCGCAAGGTCTCTGACATCCACCACCTCCGTGATGTTCTCATGGAGGAGTGGAAGAGGACTACAGTGGCAACCTGTGAAGCTCTGGTGAACTCCATGCCCAAGAGGGTTCTGTAAAATAATGGTGGCCACACAAAATATTGACACTTTGGGCATTTCCACGAAAGGGTGTACTCAATTTTGGTGCCAACGGTTTAGACATTAATTACTGTGTGTTGAGTTATTTTGAGGGGACAGCAAATTTACAATGTTATACAGGCTGTACACTCACTACTTTACATTGTAGCAAAGTGTCATTTCTTCAGATATAATAAAATATTTACAAAAATGTGAGAGGTGTACTCACTTTTGTGAGATACTGTACATATGTAAATAAACCAAACAATAACCACTTATACAAACACAATAAAATATATACAATCTAAAGCCAAAAGAAGTGTCAGAGTGCACAAAAAATAATATAGTCTATGTTTAAGTCTAACCCACTGGTACCCAAAAAAATCTTACGATAGAAACATCTCAAGGTCAGGAAAAAAGTTAGAAATAAAACAATTGTGAAATCCTGTATGGCAAAAGGATAACAGGTGAGGGTTGAACCGTACTGACACTCTTCAGAGCTGCAACTTGTAAGGCACAAAACACTATCCAATGAAGAAGAAAACTGAAGATCGGATCTCAATGAAAAGATTTATTATATAAAACCAAGCATAATATACACTCAGGATATTAAGAGAAAGTTTGTATACATATAACTGCTTAAGCATGTGTGAAAAAGTCAGTTAACGCCAGCGTTCTTTCACAAACGTAGAGGGACAGTCTACTCCAGAATTCGTATTGTTTAAAAAGATAATCACTTTATTACCCATTCCTCAGTTTTGAATAACCAACACGGTTATATCAATGAACTTTTACCTTTGTGATTACCTTGAGTATCTAAGGCCCCCATTTATCATTGTGCGGATGGACATGATCCACTATAGCGAACCATGTCCGCCGCACATTGATAAATGCCGACAGCATACGCATTCTTGTGAACTGCTGGTGCAATACCCCCCACTGCAGATTCACAGCCAATTGGCCGCTAGCAGGGGGTGTCAATCAACCCGATCGTATTCGATAGGGTTGATTTCTGTCCCCCGCCTCAGAGCAGGCGGACAGGATATGGAGCAGCGGTCTTTAGATCCCTGCTTCATAACTTTTGTTTCTGGCGAGCCTACAAGGTCATCAAGCTCTGTTCGGAGCTTGATAAATAGACCCAATTGTCTCTACAGACTGCCTCTTATCTAAGTGCTTTTGACAAAGTTGCATTTTAGCAGTGCTAACTCTTAATTAACTAAACGGGAGTGAGCACAATGATATCTATATGGTACAAATGAACTAGCAGTATATAACTGTAAAAAACTGTGAAAATGCACTGAGATAAGGGGCGGTCTTCAATGGCTTAGAAATTAGCAAATTAGCCTACCTAGTTTTTGCTTTCCACAAAGAATACCAAGAGAACAAAGCAAATTGATGATAAAAGTAAATTGGAAAGTTGTTTAAAATTGCATCATAATCATAAAAGTATAATTTTTGACTTGACTGTCATTTTAAAATGCAGCCTGAAACCTATTTTCTTGACTGCCCGACCTGATGTGTCCATTTTGTCAGAGTGCCATTGCACATGTAGTAGCAATTCAGTAGGAGGACAGCGCAGGACTGGACCTGCACACTGCAGATAAGTGATACCAGCCCACTGACTCCAATTAACCCACTGACACCATTGGTGTCAGTGGGCTGGTATCACTTATCTGCGTGCTAGCTATCTGACTTGGCGCCAGTTAGAGCGCACGGTTATTTGGTAAGAGGTGGAAACATCACCTCACAGCAAAATAGCGTTCTGCTGTGGGCTGCCTGAGCAGCTCAATGCGGTGAACGCTTCAAACAAATAAAGGAACTTCCAGCATGAAGTATTTTATACTTCATGACTGAAAGACCCCTTTATTTGTTCCAATGGTAAATCCTAGAGTTTCACAAATGCTAGGATTTACCATCACTTTAAGTTCACTTAATTATGGTTAATTGTAGAAAGGTCAGATTATCCTATTTTACAGAAACGTTAGAAATACATTTCTGGGAGGTCACGTTGCCTCAGGGAATAAAGATAATAAAATAAAATAGGAAGCGGTTAAAAGTGTAACCACAGAGATTCCCAAAACTAAAAAACAGAAGTGGTTATCAAGACGTAACCAACCACAGGGAGATTAAACTGTGACAGGGTAGCATGGAAATTACTGTTTATTTTAGTACATAAAGAATTTACAGAATAGTTCAAACTCTAGTAAGCTAGAGCAGTGCTTCTTAAACTGGGGGTAGTGACCCCCCAGTGGTATCTTAAACATGTTTGGGGGTCCCCATAGCCTCATTGCCACATTAGAGGTAGAAATCTACATGGAAGGTAATAGCCATGTGCATTTGGCAATTTCGTTAAATGCAGTATACGGAAGAAAGTGGCTGCTTGCGGAATATGGCTCTTTCGGAGCCGGATTTGTTCTTGTGAAAGTGCATCTCACTAAAATCTGGCAATGTTGGTGGAGTTCAGCAGAAGCTGTGATCCCTAATATTTCCTATGGCAGACACATCATCACTCGCCGGCACTTTGCAGGTCCACACCTTTTATTCAAATATATTGACAGACCAACGAACTGCAAGCCTGGCAAACCCAAGCAGGCAGTTTATCGTTGGTCTTCCAATGTTTTGAATATCGAGCCCTAAGGCAGAGGCGTAACTAGAAAACACAGGGCCCAGGTGCAAGAATCTAAGAAGGGGCCCCCCACCACCCCTCCAAAAAAAGGTGAATTTAATACATTTTTTTTTTTTTTTACATTTAACACTGAAAAAAATGTAAATCAGATTACATGTCTGCAAAAGGAGGTACCCTGTGCCCACAGTCTGTGAGATGGTCTGACCCCCTATTACTGTATATATATAGTGACACTATTTAACCCCCAGTACTGTATATAGTAAGTTAGTGACACAGTCTGTAATCTGCCAGTCAGATGGCTGGCCTGACCCTACCCGCCCAGTACTTTATAAAGTGACCATAGTAGTCAGTGACATGGTCCACCCCCCATACTATATATAGTGGTACTGTATAGTGACACTGTTTACCCCCTGCTGTAGTAACAAGGTCTGTAATTTGCTGGTTCCACAAACATACACACACACACATACATGCATAAATACACACACAGTCACATACATACACACACACACCAATCCGTAGAAATCCGTCTACAAAGAGCCGAATGTCGCGGGAGGCCGTCTTCTTCTGTATTCGGCAGCTAACAAAACTTCCGAATACACATGCCTAGAAGGTAATGGAGTTAGACAGTGAGCTTGTATCCCAATTAAAATGCAGGTTACTCCCCTGGCACTCCCCTAGAATAACTACATCTGCATCTTGTATTCTCTATACCTGACTAATAAAAAAAAAAAAAACCTTCCCTATTATAACTATTGGAGTTATGTCAATACATTTCTATACAATGTTTGAATGATATGCATTTTCATATATACTACATATTATTTTAATCATTGTATAGAAATTAAACTGCTTTTTGCATGTTCTTTTTATGATTTAAAACATTTACATATTTATGTTTTAAATCATTTAAAGAACACGCAAAAAAAGGAAATTTATGCTTACCTGATAAATTGATTTCTTCTACGATATGACGAGTCCACGGATTTCATCCTTACTTGTGGGATATTATCCTCCTGCTAACAGGAAGTGGCAAAGAGCACCACAGCAGAGCTGTATATATAGCTCCTCCCTTCCCCTCCACCTCCAGTCATTTGACCAAAGGTTTTAGGAAGAGAAAGGAAAAGCTAAAAGGTGCAGAGGTGACTGAAGTTGTAAAAATAAATACAATATAATCTGTCTTAAAATGACAGGGAGGGCTGTGGACTCGTCATATCATATATCCTTTTCTTCTACAAGATACGATGAGTCCACAGATTTCATCCTTACTTGTGGGATACAATACCAAAGCTACAGGACACGGATAAAAGGGAAGGACAAGACAGAGACCTAAATGGAAGGCACCACTGCTTGAAGAACTTTTCTCCCAAAAAAAGCCTCAGAAGAAGCAAAAGTATCAAATTTGGAAAAGGGACGACCAAGTCGCAGCCTTACAAATCTGTTCAACAGAAGCATCGTTTTTAAAGGCCCATGTGGAAGCCACAGCCCTAGTAGAATGAGCCGTAATTCTTTCAGGAGGCTACTGTCCAGCAGTTTCATATGCCAGGCGGATGATACTCCTCAGCCAAAAAGAAAGAGAGGTAGCCGTAGCTTTCTGACCACTACGCTTTCCAGAATAAACAATGAAGATGATTGACGGAAATCCTTAGTCGCCTGCAAGTAAAACTTCAAGGCACGGACCACGTCCAGGTTATGTAACAGACGCTCCTTCTTAGAAGAAGAATTAGGACACAAGGAAGGAACCACAATTTCCTGATTAATATTCTTATTTGAAACAACCTTAGGAATAAATCCAGGTTTGGTACGTAAAACCACCTTATCAGAATGAAATATAAGATAAGGCGAATAACATTGTAACGCTGAAAGCTCAGAAACTCTTCGAGCAGAAGAAATAGCAACTAAAAACAGAACTTTCCAAGATAATAATTTAATATCTATGGAATGCATGGGTTCAAACGGAACCCCTTGAAGAACATTAAGAACTAAATTCAAACTCCAGGGAGGAGTAATTGGTCTAAATACAGGCTTAATTCTAGTTAGAGCCTGACAAAAAGACTGAACATCTGGCACATCTGCCAAACAATTGTGAAGCAAAATTGACAAAGCAGAAATTTGTCCCTTTAAGGAACTTGCTGATAACCCTTTCTCCAATCCTCCTTGGAGAAAAGACAGAATCCTGGGAATCCTAACTTTACTCCATGAGTAACCTTTGGATTCACACCAATAAAGATATTTACGCCATATCTTATGATAGATTTTTCTAGTGACAGGCTTTCGAGCCTGTATCAAAGTATTGATGACAGAATCAGAGAATCCTCGCTAAGATAAAATCAAGCGTTCAATCTCCAAGCAGTCAGCTGCAGAGAATGTAGATTTGGAAGCAGGAAAGGACCTTGAATTAGCAGGTCCTTTCTCAAAGGAAGTTTCCACGGAGGCAGAGAGGACATGTCCACTAGATCCGCATACCAAGTCCTGCGTGGCCACGCAGGCGCTATCAGGATTACTGAAGCTCTCTCCTTTTACGCATGCAAGGAGAGGAAACGGCGGAAAAACACATAAGCTAGGCCGAACGACCAAGGTACTGCCAATGCATCTATCAGAACGGCCTGAGGATCCCTCGACCTGGATCCGTAACGTAGAAGCTTGGCATTCTGACGAGATGCCATCAGGTCTGATTCCGGTCTGCCCCACTGGCGAATCAATAAGGCAAATACCTCCGGGTGGAGTTCCCACTCCCCCGGATAAAAAGTCTGACGACTTAGAAAATCCGCTTCCCAATTCTCTACTCCTGGGATGTAGATCGCTGATAGATAGCAAGAGTGGGCCTCCGCCCATCGTATTATCTTTGATACTTCTATCATCGCTAAGGAACTCCTTGTTCCCCCCTGATGATTGATATACGCCACAGTCGTGATGTTGTCCGATTGGAATCTGATGAATTTGGCCGAAGCCAACTGAGGCCACGCCTGAAGCGCATTGAATATTGCTCTCAGTTCCAGAATATTGATTGGAAGTAGAGACTCCACCTGAGTCCAAACACCCTGAGCCTTCAGGGAATTCCAGACTGCACCCCAGCCCAGTAGGCTGGCGTCCGTTGTCACTATCACCCACGAGGGTCTGCGGAAACAAGTCCCCTGGGACAGATGATCCGGCGACAATCACCAAAGAAGAGAGTTTCTGGTCTCTTGATCCAGATTTATCTGAGGAGATAAATTTGCATAGTCCCCATTCCACTGTCCGAGCATGCACAGCTGCAGTGGTCTGAGATGAAAGCGAGCAAACGGAATGATGTCCATTGCCGCTACCATTAATCCAATGACCTCCATACACTGAGCCACTGATGGCCGAGGAATGGACTGAAGTGTTCGGCAAGTATTTCGAATCTTTGATTTTCTGACCTCCATCAGAAATATTTTCATGTCTACCGAGTCTATAAGATTTCCCAAGAAGGGAACCCTTGTCTGTGGAACTAGTGAACTCTTTTCTATGTTCACCTTCCAACCGTGAGTTCTCAGGAAAGACAGCACTGTGTCCGTGTGAGATTTTGTCAGATGATAAGTTGACGTATGGATCAAGATATCATCCAGATAAGGCGCCACTGCTATGCCCCACAGTCTGAGAACCGCCAGAAGGGACCCTAGAACCTTTGTGAAGATTCTGGGTGCTGTGGCCAACCCGAAGGGAAGAGCCACAAACTGATAATGTTTGTCCAGGAAGGCAAACCTTAGAAACTGATGATGATCCTTGTGGATAGGAATATGAAGATATGCATCCTTCAAGTCCACGGTAGTCATATATTGACCCTCCTGGATCATTGGTAAGATTGTTCGTATAGTCTCCATCTTGAATGATGGAACTCTGAGAAATTTGTTTAGACACTTGAGATCTAAAATAGGTCTGAAAGTTCCCTCTTTTTTGGGAACCATGAAAAGATTTGAGTAAAACCCCTGCCCCTGTTCCAGTTTTGGAACGGGACAAATTACTCCCATGGTAGAGAGGTCTTTTACACAGCGTAAGAACACCTCTCTTTTTATCTGGTCTACAGATAATCGCGAAAGATGAAATCTCCCTCTTGGGAGAAAATCCTTGAATTCCAATTGATACCCGTGGGTCACGATTTCCAGTGCCCAGGGGTCCTGAACATCTCTTGCCCAAGCCTGAGCAAAGAAAGAAATTCTGCCCCCTACTAGATCCGGTCCCAGATCAGGGGCCGCCCCTTCATGCTGTCTTTGTAGCAGCGGGCTTCTTGGATTGTTTACCTTTATTCCAAGCCTGGTTGGGTCTCCAGCAATGTTCCCTCTAATGAGCGCGGCAGTGCGGCCGTGCGGCCGTGCATTGATTTCTATTGTCCCGCGCACTTCATCTTGGAGCCCTCAGCGCGCCAAAAGTCTCAGTGCACATTTGAGTAGTAAGCGCAGGCAGCATCGACGCATGTGGAATCTGTGTGAAGAAGGTGGAAGGCGCTTCTGCATAGTAAGTTTGCGCATTGCATTACAGTACTGACTACTGATTAGCAATTACTTATCATTTGGCTTAATATTCTATAAATAAGTTCTCTGCTCTGGCGATACTATCAAACATGTGAAAGAATGTGGGAAAATAGTGCGCTGGTATATAGAGTATCAGACCGCTTACAGTGTTTTTTAGATCCTTCAATCTAAAAATAGTGTATAGTGAAAGAAAGGGGAGGTCTTGTAAGGGCGCTAATAGCTGAAGATACTTATGTGAAATTATTAATATTATCTGTGATAAATATTCGTAATAAAATGAAATCAAATAGGAACAGTATCTAAAAAACAAGTGATTTATTTGGTTACAATATGATTTGAAAAAATATATATAGAGACGTCTCTAGTACAATTCAATTAAAAACAATAATGAAATTGATAAAAAGTGGTACTGATTAGTACTTCATGAGAAATTTAGGTTACTGTTTAATAGTATAGTCACAAAGAAAATTCTATTGGGGTGTGACTAAACAGTTAGCCAAGATTTCTCGTGAGTTATTAAGTTTGTATACAGTTATACATAGAAATATATTTAAAATACCGATATCGGCTTGATAAAACTTTTGCAAAGGCTATATATTGCACAAAAAATTATAATGGAGCTCCATTATAATTTTTTGTGCAATATATAGCCTTTGCAAAAGTTTTATCAAGCCGATATCGGTATTTTAAATATATTTCTATGTATAACTGTATACAAACTTAATAACTCACGAGAAATCTTGGCTAACTGTTTAGTCACACCCCAATAGAATTTTCTTTGTGACTATACTATTAAACAGTAACCTAAATTTCTCATGAAGTACTAATCAGTACCACTTTTTATCAATTTCATTATTGTTTTTAATTGAATTGTACTAGAGACGTCTCTATATATATTTTTTCAAATCATATTGTAACCAAATAAATCACTAGTTTTTTAGATACTGTTCCTATTTGATTTCATTTTATTACGAATATTTATCACAGATAATATTAATAATTTCACATAAGTATCTTCAGATACTATCAAACATGTCTCATGATGAGACATGTTTGGTAGTATCACCAGAGCAGAGAACTTATAGAATATTGAACCCACTGACGAGTAATCAGTAATAGACCGTCGCAGGCTAAAGGTTTTCTAATAAACTGTAAAATGGCCTTTTCCTCCAGCCTCCCGCATCAAACTGTGCTAAACTGACTTCTACCTGCCAGTAAGGTTTACATGAGATCCCGGGTCGTGTTTGTGTATGCCCGGTCTTCCACCCCCTCCCTATCCTCCAGAGCTTGGCCTCAGAGTCAGAAGTATCAAAGAACTACTGTGTTGCTGTCAGATGCCATCAGTTGGGCTTTTCCCCTCATGCTGGGCTATCCAGCACCCCCGGGGAGCAGAGCCCTGTGAGGTTCCCGCCCAGCCCGACCGATGGCATTTGACAGTGACACAGAGTAGTTTGTTTACAAAATTTTAACTTCAGCTTGAAAAAAAAAAATACATGTAAACTGTTTTTTTGTTTTTTTTAAAGTCATCCTTTTTTAAATATCGCCCATTCTTTTTTTTACTGCATTGTCCCTTTAAGTCTTACAACATATTATTAATCTTGATTAATAAAGATGTATTTTCGCTAGAATAAAAAAAACAGAGGGAGAAACTACTTTGTATGTTATTGCTTTCTCTATTTGAGGTCACTTTTTGACATCAGTTATATTGTGAAATATTCGGAACTCCAGGTATTGCTTATCCTGTTTTTTAAAGAATCAAGTGGTAGCATATCCATCATATATATAGAAAAATGCAAATAAATAATAGCTGACATTTCTGATACCACTTCGCAAGAGGGAGCCTATGCATATAGTTTAGGATATCTGTTAGCCACTTCCGCATGGTAATAACACGTTGTTTCTATGGAGATTCACAATATACACCCGTGGCGTAACCAGGATGTGACCAGCTGTTGATCACCATCTTTTAAATGGGAAACCCTATTTTATAGCTTGGTAAACAGCACGGTTTAAACGAGCGGTCAAATAAACCGCATAAATCATCGGTATGAAATAGAAAATAATGCATTTCACAGCACTTTGTCTATAAGAATTAGTTGTCCATGAGGCGTGAGCCCATATTAGCTGAACTACAAATACGAACATCTAGTATCAAACGCCATAAACAAAAATGGTGCAATTTCACTGAATGTGTTCTAGAAGGTCACTTACAGGTTCCACATTATTTGTGTTAATATATGGTGAGATCGTGTGTTCCAGGAACAGTAGATTGAGCACATGTTTAGTGATTCCCCCTCCCCCCATCTGTCAGTAAGTATGGGAGATCCTTTCTTATTGAGTCTAGAGGATAGTATGTGGGCTACTGGGAAATCCTGCTATTGCTTCTCTTTCGTTTTACCACCAATGTGCCTGAGGATGTCTTGTCTTGTGAACCTGTCCTGCTTCCCTGTTGAGTGTCACTCACTGTCTGTGTGTGAGGGAGAGTGTGTGTGTGTGTGAGGCAGAGTGTGTTTTTGAGAATGTGAGGGAGAGTGTGTGCTTGAGAATGTGAGGGAGAGTGTGTGTTTGAGAATGTGAGGGAGAATGTGTGTTTGAGAATGTGAGGGAGAATGTGTGTTTGAGAATGTGAGGGAGAATGTGTGTTTGAAAATTTGAAGGAGAGTGTGTGTTGGAGAATTTTAGGGAGAGTGTGTGTTTGAGAATGTGAGGGAGAGTGTGTATATGAGTGTGAGGGAGAGTGAGTGTGTGAATATCTATGTGCGAATTTGCGCATGTGTGTAATTATGTTTTCAAGTGCAGTAGTGTGCACATTTTTTTTTGGTCACACTCTCTTGACACTTGCCCAAAATTTGTACAGGTAAACAATTTTGTGCCCAGTGCTCAAAAAAATTAGAGGGAACATTGGTCTCCAGACTGACTTAGATTGAGCAAAATTCCCTTCCTGATTTGTGGAGGAAGAGGAAGCAGAGGGTCCTCCTTTAAAGTTTCGAAAGGAACGAAAATTATTTTGTTTACCACTCATCTTAACAGATTTATCTTGAGGTAGGGCATGGCCTTTACCTCCAGTAATGTCAGAAATTATTTCCTTCAAGTCAGGCCCGAGTAGTGTCTGACCTTTAAAAGGAATAGCTAAAAGCTTAGATTTTGATGACACATCAGCAGACCAAGATTTGAGCCATAGCGCTCTACGCGCTAAAATGGCAAATCCTGCATTTTTCGCGGCAAATGTTGCAATTTGAAAGGCAGCATCAGTAATAAAAGAATTAGCTAGCTTGAGAGCCTTAATTCTATTAAAAATGTCATCTAATGGAGTCTCAACCTTCAGAGACTCTTCTAGAGCAGCTGTTCCCAACCTGTGGTACGCGTACTCCTGGGGGTACTTGGTGGACTGGTTGGGGGTACGCGAAAATATTGTTGGTTATGGCGGAAGATGCGGGGGGAGGGTCGGGGGGGGCACTCTCAATGGGTCATCAACTAATAACCATTGTGGAACTGTGGAAGGAAGGAGCGCTCAGCTGGAAAGTGAAATGTGAAGTCCTGGCCTGGCATATAGGCAGATGGGAGCCCCTGCACCTGAAATATGTGGACCGGGTGTGGATGACTCTGGTCCACATATTAATGATCACCCTGTGTCACCAGACAGCTTAACCTCTTGCTCCACCCACCCCCATGCTGTGCTCAAAATTTTGACTGCAAGTGTGCAGTTAGAAGCAGCACTGGCAGCACTGCAGCAGCATAGCTGCGTGGACAGGTGTGGTAGAGCCGTGGAGGTCTGCATCCCCAAATAAGTTATAGTCAGTGCCTGTAAGTAAAGTACTGCTACTAGTGCTTGCTTGATTCAGATTGCTTCACTTCCAACTAAAAATGTCCATAGTGGCTGGGTGGTTAATATCGATCTCACAAATTTAAATATTTATTTTTATGATCATTACAGTTTGACTCTCCCCCCAGGGCCATGTGAAGGGGCAACCAGGCACTGCCAGGGGCGCCAGCCACACAGCAGGGCTCCTCCTGAGAATGAGATCTGAGCTTTAATCCTGGTGATACACGTACAGTCATATGCCATTCAGGTATAGCTTACCTCCTCTATAAAAAAGTACTTCCTTTAATTTGAGGGATGGGTGGGGGTAATGAAGAGACAGGGTACTCATAAATGAAAAGCCTAATCAAGGGGTATGGGAGAGAAAAAATTTTGGGAACCACTGTTCTAGAGCATCAAACCAAAAAGCTGCTGCAGTAGTAACTGGAACAATGCAAGCCGTAGATTATAAAAGAAAACCTTGATGAATAAATAATTTCTTTAGAAGACCATCTAACTTTTTATCCATAGGGTCTTTTTTAAAGCACAACTGTCCTCAATAGGTATAGTTGTACGCTTAGCCAGGGTAGATATAGCTCCCTCCACCTTAGGGACCGTTTGCCAAGAGTCCCGAATGGTGTCTGATATGGGAAACATTTTCTTAAAATTAGGAGGGGGAGAGAACGGTATACCTGGTCTATCCCATTCCTTTTTTACAATTTCCGAAATTCTTTTAGGAACCGGAAAAACATCAGTGTAAGTAGGTACCTCTAGATATTTGTCCATCTTACACAATTTCTCTGGTGGTATCACAATAGGGACACAATCATCCACAGTCGCTAAAACCTCCCGAAGTAACAGGCGGAGGTTTTCCAGCTTAAATTTAAAGGACATGACGTCTGAATCTGTCTGAGGTAACACATTCCCTAAGTCTGAAAGTTCTCCCTCAGACAGCAATTCCCTGACCCCCAACTCAGAGCACTGTGAGGGTACATCGGAAATAGCCAATAAAGCATCAGAGGATTCAGTATTCACATTAATACCTGACCTACTGCGTTTACCCTGTAACACTGGTAATTTAGATAATACCTCTGTAAAGGTAGTTGACATAACTGCAGCCATCTCCTGCAGAGTAAAAGAATTAGACGCACTAGAGGTACTTGGCGTCGCTTGTGTGGGCGTTAAAGGTTGTGACACTTGGGGAGAATTGGATGGCATATCCTGATTCTCTTCAGATTGAGAATCATCCTTAGGCACACTTTCTTGACCTAAAAACATAATTTATGCTTTTAAGAGCAAATTAACGTTTTGAAGCAGTTTTGGAAAATTTGTGCGCTTTTTTTATTTCTTAAGGGCACAGTACATGTTTCTCAAAAAATTGTTTAAAGCAATAAATAAAATGTTTAACGACTATTGTGGTTATTACTAGTCTGTTCAACATGTCTGACATTGAGGAATCTCATTGTTCTATGTGTTTAGAAGAAATTGTGGAACCCCTTCTTACATTGTGTACCTCTTGTACTGAAAGGGCCTTACATTGTAAAAAGCATATTTCTCTTGTTAAGTGTAGTCAGTCCACGGGTCATCCATTACTTATGGGATTATATCTCTTCCCCAACAGGAAGTTGCAAGAGGATCACCCAAGCAGAGCTGCTATATAGCTCCTCCCCTCACATGTCATATCCAGTCATTCGACCGAAACAAGACGAGAAAGGAGAAACCATAGGGTGCAGTGGTGACTGGAGTTTAATTAAAATTTAGATCTGCCTTAAAAGACAGGGCGTGCCGTGGACTGACTACACTACAAGAGAAATAAATTTATCAGGTAAGCATAAATTATGTTTTCTCTTGTTAAGTATAGTCAGTCCACGGGTCATCCATTAATTATGGGATACCAACACCAAAGCTAAAGTACACGGATGAAGGGAGGGACAAGGCAGGAACTTTAAACGGAGGGAACCACTGCCTGAAGTACCTTTCTCCCAAAAATAGCCTCCGAAGAAGCAAAAGTGTCAAATTTGTAAAATTTTGAAAAAGTGTGAAGTGAAGACCAAGTCGCAGCCTTGCAAATCTGTTCAACAGAAGCCTTATTTTTAAAGGCCCAGGTGGAAGCCACAGCTCTAGTAGAATGAGCTGTAATTCTTTCAGGAGGCTGCTGTCCAGCAGTCTCATAGGCTAAACGTATTATGCTACGAAGCCAAAAGGAGAGAGAGGTAGCCGAAGCCTTTTGACCTCTCCTCTGTCCAGAGTAAACGACAAACAGGGAAGAAGTTTGACGAAAATCTTTAGTTGCCTGCAAATAGAACTTCAGGGCACGGACTACGTCCAGATTATGCAAAAGTCGTTCCTTCTTTGAAGAAGGGTTAGGACACAATGATGGAACAACAATCTCTTGATTGATATTCCTGTTAGAAACTACCTTAGGTAAGAACCCAGGTTTAGTACGCAGAACTACCTTGTCTGAATGAAAAATCAGATAAGGAGAATCACAATGTAAGGCAGATAACTCAGAGACTCTTCGAGCCGAGGAAATAGCCATCAAAAACAGAACTTTCCAAGATAACAGCTTGATATCAATGGAATGAAGGGGTTCAAATGGAACGCCTTGCAGAACGTTAAGAACTAAGTTTAAGCTCCACGGCGGAGCAACAGTCTTAAACACAGGCTTAATCCTAGCCAAAGCCTGACAAAAAGCCTGAACGTCTGGAATTTCTTGTGTAGAAGAATAGACAGAGCAGAAATCTGTCCCTTTAACGAACTAGCAGATAAGCCCTTTTCTAAACCCTCTTGTAGAAAAGACAATATCCTAGGAATCCTAACCTTACTCCATGAGTAACTCTTGGATTCGCACCAATATAAATATTTACGCCATATCTTATGGTAAATTCTTCTGGTAACAGGTTTCCTAGCCTGTATTAAGGTATCAATAACCGACTCCGAGAAGCCACGCTTTGATAGAATCAAGCGTTCAATCTCCATGCAGTCAGCCTCAGAGAAATTAGATTTGGATGGTTGAAAGGACCCTGAATTAGAAGGTCCTGCCTCAGAAGCAGAGACCATGGTGGACAGGACGACATGTCCACTAGGTCTGCATACCAGGTCCTGCGTGGCCACGCAGGCGCTATCAGAATCACCGATGCTCTCTCCTGTTTGATCTTGGCAATCAGTCGAGGAAGCATCGGAAATGGTGGAAACACATAAGCCATGTTGAAGACCCAAGGGGCTGTCAGAGCATCTATCAGCACCGCTCCCGGGTCCCTGGACCTGGATCCGTAACAAGGAAGCTTGGCGTTCTGGCGAGACGCCATGAGATCCAGATCTGGTTTGCCCCAACGATGAATCAGTTGAGCGAAGACCTCCGGATGAAGTTCCCACTCCCCCGGATGAAAAGTCTGGCGACTTAGAAAATCCACCTCCCAGTTCTCCACGCCTGGGATGTAGATCGCTGACAGGTGGCAAGAGTGAGACTCTGCCCAGCGAATTATCTTTGAGACTTCCAACATCGCTAGGGAACTCCTGGTTCCCCCTTGATGATTGATGTAAGCCACAGTCGTGATGTTGTCCGACTGAAATCTGATGAACCTCAGAGTTGCTAACTGAGGCCAAGCTAGAAGAGCATTGAATATTGCTCTTAACTCCAGAATATTTATTGGGAGGAGTTTCTCCTCCTGAGTCCATGATCCCTGAGCCTTCAGGGAATTCCAGACTGCGCCCCGACCTAGAAGGCTGGCGTCTGTTGTTACAATCGTCCAATCTGGCCTGCGAAAGGTCATCCCCTTGGACAGGTGGGGCCGAGAAAGCCACCATAGAAGAGAATCTCTGGTCTCTTGATCCAGATTTAGTAGAGGGGACAAATCTGAGTAATCCCCATTCCACTGACTTAGCATGCACAATTGCAGCGGTCTGAGATGCAGGCGCGCAAATGGTACTATGTCCATTGCCGCTACCATTAAGCCGATTACTTCCATGCACTGAGCTACTGACGGGTGTGGAATGGAATGAAGGGCACGGCAAGCATTTAGAAGTTTTGATAACCTGGCCTCTGTCAGGTAAATTTTCATCTCTACAGAATCTATAAGAGTCCCTAGGAAGGGAACCCTTGTGAGTGGTAATAGAGAACTCTTTTTCACGTTCACCTTCCACCCATGCGACCTCAGAAATGCCAGAACTATCTCTGTATGAGACTTGGCAGTTTGAAAACTTGACGCTTGTATCAGAATGTCGTCTAGGTACGGAGCCACCGCTATGCCTCGCGGTCTTAGTACCGCCAGAAGTGAGCCCAGAACCTTTGTAAAGATTCTTGGAGCCGTAGCTAACCCGAAGGGAAGAGCTACAAACTGGTAATGCCTGTCTAGGAAGGCAAATCTTAGGTACCGATAATGATCCTTGTGAATCGGTATGTGAAGGTAGGCATCCTTTAAGTCCACAGTGGTCATGTACTGACCCTCTTGGATCATGGGTAGGATGGTTCGAATAGTTTCCATTTTGAATGATGGAACTCTTAGGAATTTGTTTAGGATTTTTAAGTCCAAGATTGGTCTGAAGGTTCCCTCTTTCTTGGGAACCACAAACAGATTTGAATAGAATCCTTGCCCGTGTTTCGTCCGCGGAACTGGGTGGATCACCCCCATTAGTAAGAGGTCTTGTACACAGCGTAGAAACGCCTCTTTCTTTATTTGGTTTGCTGATAACCTTGAAAGATGAAATCTCCCTTGTGGAGGAGAAGCTTTGAAGTCCAGAATATATCCCTGAGATATGATCTCCAACGCCCAGGGATCCTGGACATCTCTTGCCCAAGCCTGGGCGAAGAGAGAAAGTCTGCCCCCCACTAGATCCGTTTCCGGATAGGGGGCCCTCTCTTCATGCTGTCTTAGGGGCAGCAGCAGGTTTTCTGGCCTGCTTGCCCTTGTTCCAGGACTGGTTAGTTTTCCAGCCCTGTCTGTAACGAGCAACAGCTCCTTCCTGTTTTGGAGTGGAGGAAGTTGATGCTGCTCCTGCCTTGAGGTTACGAAAGGCACGGAAATTAGACTGTTTGGCCTTTGATTTGGCCCTGTCCTGAGGCAGAGCATGGCCCTTACCTCCCGTAATGTCAGCGATAATTTCTTTCAAGCCGGGCCCGAATAAGGTCTGCCCTTTGAAAGGAATATTAAGCAATTTAGATTTAGAAGTCACGTCAGCTGACCAGGATTTAAGCCATAGCGCTCTGCGCGCTTGGATGGCGAATCCGGAGTTCTTAGCCGTAAGTTTGGTTAAATGTACAACGACATCAGAAACAAATGCGTTAGCTAGCTTAAGTGCTCTAAGCTTGTTCATAATTTCATCCAATGGAGCTGTGCAAATGGCCTCTTCCAGAGACTCAAACCAGAATGCCGCCGCAGCAGTGACAGGCGTAATGCATGCAAGGGGCTGTAAGATAAAACCTTGTTGAACAAACATTTTCTTAAGGTAACCTTCTAATTTTTTATCCATTGGATCTGAAAAGGCACAACTATCCTCCACCGGGATAGTGGTACGCTTAGCTAAAGTAGAAACTGCTCCCTCCACCTTAGAGACCGTCTGCCATAAGTCTCGTGTGGTGGCGTCTATAGGAAACATTTTCCTAAATATGGGAGGAGGGGAAAAAGGCACACCGGGTCTATCCCACTCCTTGCTAATAATCTCTGTAAGCCTTTTAGGTATAGGAAACACGTCAGTACACACCGGTACCGCATAGTATCTATCCAACCTACACAATTTTTCTGGAATTGCAACCGTGTTACAATCATTCAGAGCCGCTAATACCTCCCCTAGCAATATGCGGAGGTTCTCAAGCTTAAATTTAAAATTAGAAATCTCTGAATCCAGTCTCCCTGGATCAGATCCGTCACCCACAGAATGAAGCTCTCCGTCTTCATGTTCTGCAAATTGTGACGCAGTATCGGACATGGCTCTAACATCATCAGCGCGCTCTGTCCTTAACCCAGAGCTATCACGCTTGCCTCTTAATTCTGGCAATTTAGATAATACTTCTGTCATAACAGTAGCCATGTCTTGCAAAGTGATTTGTAAGGGCCTCCCTGATGTACTTGGCGCCACAAAATCACGCACCTCCTGAGCGGGAGGCGAAGGTACTGACACGTGAGGAGAGTTAGTCGGCATAACTTCCCCCTCGTTGTCTGGTGATAATTTCTTTACATGTAAAGACTGACTTTTATTTAAAGTTACATCAATGCATTTAGTACACAACTTTCTATGGGGCTCCACATTGGCCTTCATACATAGTGAACAAACAGATTCATCTGTGTCAGACATGTTTAAACAGACTAGCAATGAGACTAGCAAGCTTGGAAAATACTTTTCAAATAAATTTACAAGCAATATAAAAAACGCTACTGTGCCTTTAAGAAGCACAAAAAGCTGTCACAGTTGAAATAACAATGAACCAAATTAGTTATAGCAACCAAATTTTCACAGTAAATGTATTAAGTTAGCAAAGGATTGCACCCACCAGCAAATGGATGATTAACCCCTTAATACCCAAAAAATGGATAACAATTTAATTATTAACGTTTTTATCACAGTCAAACACACACTGTCACAGGTCTGCTGTGACTGATTACCTCCCTCAAAATGAATTTTGAAGACCCCTGAGCTCTCTAGAGACGTCCTGGATCATGGAGGATGAAGTAGGAAGATTGTGACTGAATTTTTACTGCGCAAAAAAGCGCTAAAATAGGCCCCTCCCACTCATATTACAACAGTGGGGAAGCTCAGTTAACTGTTTCTATGCAGAAACGAAACAAAAGTTAGCCATGTGGTAAAAATCATGCCCCAATAAGTTTTATCACCAAGTACCTCACAAAAAACGATTAACATGCCAGTAAACGTTTTGAACATACATTGTAAAAGTTATGAAGTGTTATTAATAAGCCTGCTACCAGTCGCTTCTACTGCAGTTAAGGCTCATACATTACTTCAGTATTAACAGTATTTTCTGAGTCAAATTCCATTCCGTAGAAAAATACTTCAATGTACACACACTCATCAGCCTAATACCAGTCGCTACCACTGCATTTAAGGCTGAACTTACATTACATTGGTATCAGCAGTAATTTCTCAGTCAATTCCATTGCTTAGAAAAATAATTTATTGCACATACCTCGTTTGCAGGGGGGCCCTGCATGCTATTCCCCTTTTCTGAAGTTACCTCACTCCTCAGAATGTGCGAGAACAGCCAGTGGATCTTAGTTACGTCTGCTAAGATCATAGAAAACGCAGGCAGATTCTTCTTCTAATGCTGCCTGAGAAACAAACAGCACACTCCGGTGCCATTTAAAATAACAAACTTTTGATTGAAGAAATAAACTAAGTTTAAAAACACCACAGACCTCTCACAACGACCTATCTTTAGTTAGGTTGCAAGAGAATGACTGGATATGACATGTGAGGGGAGGAGCTATATAGCAGCTCTGCTTGGGTGATCCTCTTGCAACTTCCTGTTGGGGAAGAGATATAATCCCATAAGTAATGGATAACCCGTGGACTGACTACGCTTAACAAGAGAAATATGCTTTTTACAATGTAAGGCCCTTTCAGTACAAGAGGTACACAATGTAAGAGGGGGTTCCACAATTTCTTCTAAACACATAGAACAATGAGATTCCTCAATGTCAGACATGTTGAACAGACTAGTAATAACCACAATAGTCGTTAAACATTTTATTTATTGCTTTAAACAATTTTTTGAGAAACATGTACTGCGCCCTTAAGAAATAAAAAAAGCGCACAAATTTTCCAAAACGGCTTCAAAACGTTAATTTGCTCTTAAAAATTAACTATACCTAATTAATGGCTCCAAAAATTACTGCACCCCAAGAGTAAGGGGAGAAATTAACCTCTAAAAGGTATTTAAGACACAAATATGTTAAATTTGACAAATATACCCCCTGCACCTACCTGCCCCCAGGGTACTACAAAATGACTCGCCAACGATCCAGTTAACACAGCCCCTGTCTAGGCTCAACCGGAGCTAATGCCTGCTGCTTCTCAGCCAGAGGAAAGTGCGCGTCTCAGCGTGTGAAAATAAGCCCCGCCCATCATGTCCGATGATCGAGTAGGCCTGAAACAACCGCATGGTGAAGCGGTTTCAAGTAAAAGCCAAGTGGAATTTTTTTTAAACCCCAAAGTACACTTCCAATACAGTCAAACTGGTTATGTGAAACAAAAAACCGTTAAGCATATTCCTGCCTCTCCCAGTGTCTCCTTATAATGCTATGAAGCCCATTATAATGCTTGCCCAATATGTCAACTGAAATAAATAAAGCACAGGTTTCCCAGTAACACCCCTCTGTTTAACAGGTCTACTGCTTACCCTTTCCCTTGCAGGGAAATAAATGTCAGCCAGTTCTGATATATCAAGTCTCCTCAGAAATAAAGGGCTGCACATACCTCAATGCTGCTTGGAGCATGAAACCGTTCTCCACACTGAAGAGGTCTCTTGTGTTACCTTCAGAAGTCTTGTGGGAACTAACATGGATCTTAGTTACATTTGCTAAGATCATCAACCTCAGGGCAGAAATCTTCTTCCATATCCCCCTGAGGAAAATAGTACTCATCGGTACTATTTAAAATAAAAAACTTCTTGATTGAAGAAACTAAAAACTAACACCTCACTTTACCTCTTACTAGTATAACACAGGCAAAGAGAATGACTGGGGGTGGAGGGGAAGGGAGGAGCGATATATACAGCTCTGCTGTGGTGCTCTTTGCCACTTCCTGTTAGCAGGAGGATAATATCCCACAAGTAAGGATGAAATCCGTGGACTCGTCGTATCTTGTAGAAGAAAAAGCAGTTTCATTTCTATACAATGATTAAAATAATATGTAGTATACATGAAAATGCATATCATTCAAACATTTTATAGAAATGTAATGATAACCAACACTACTAACCCCTATTAATCTGCCATAACTTAACCACCCCCTGACCTATTTACCTGTAAACCCGGCAAAAGCCAACCACAATATCTCCCTATACTACTAAACCCCTAAACTGCCATTAGCCCACCGCAACAAATCTTAAACTACTTAAGCCTTAAATTGCCACAATACCCCAACGCAAACTACCCCTATACTACTTAACTACCTAAAAGCAAACTCTCCCCAGGCCCCTAACCTAACACCTCTAGGTTACAAAAACAAAGACAACATTTACAAAGAAATAAAGAAAAGCACTCAAAAAAAATAATTACCCCGAAAAGGGCATTTAGTAGGTCAGTGCCCTACAGTTATTATAGCTCTTTTACCCTGAAAGGAAAAAAAAGCTCACAAGCACAACTATCCCCTAGTAACCAAGGTGCCCCCTACACATGCACAACTATCCCTAGTAACCAAGGCACCCCCTACACATGTACAACTATCCCCAAGTTACTAAGGCACCCCCCTACACAAGCACAACTATCCCCTAGTAACCAAGGCAGCCCCTACACATGCACAACTATCCACTAGTTACAAAGGCACCTGTTACACTATCACAACTATCCCCATGTAACCAAAGCACCCCCTACAGTAGCACAACTATCCCCATGTAACCAAGTCACCCCCTTCACATGCACAACTATCCCCTAGTAAGAAAAGCACCCCTACACATGAACAACTATCCCCTAGTAAGAAAGGCACCCCCTACACATGCACAACTATCCCCTAGTAACCAAGGCCTCCCCTACACATGCACAACTATCCCCTAGTAACCAAGACACCCCCTACACATGCACAACTATCCACTAGTAACCAAGAAACCCCCTACAAATGCACAACTATCCACTAGTAACCAAGACACCCCCTACACTAGCACAACTATCCCCATGTAACCAAGGCACCCCCAACACAAGCATAAAACAGAGTAAACCCAGCAAACAAGAAATAGCCTGATCCGGCCAGGTGCACGTTAGTCCGGCTAGCGACCACTAGCCACAATGTAAAGTACAGTGTAATGATTCCACAGCACCTTTCAATATAAAAACAAAATGTATGCTTACCTGATAAATTTCTTTCTTTTGCGATGTACCGAGTCCACGGTTTCATCCTTACTTGTGGGATATTATCCTTCCCAACAGGAAGTGGCAAAGAGAGCACCCACCGCAGAGCTGTCTATATAGCTCCCCCCTTAACTCCAACCCGCAGGCATTTGACCGAAGGCCAAGGAAGAAAAAGGAGAAACTATAAGGTGCAGAGGTGACTGAAGTTTTCAATAAAAAATACTATCTGTCTTGAATAGACAGGGAGGGACTTGGACTCGGTACATCGTAAAAGAAATAAATTTATCAGGTAAGCATATACTTTGTTTTCTTTTGCAAGATGTACCGAGTCCACGGTTTCATCCTTACTTGTGGGATACCAAAACCAAAGCTTTAGGACACGGATGAAGGGAGGGACAAGACAGAAACCTAAACGGAAGGCACCACTGCTTGCAAAACCTTTCTCTCAAAAATAGCCTCCGAAGAAGCAAAAGTATCAAATTTGTAAAATTTGGAAAAGGTATGAAGCGAAGACCAAGTCGCAGCCTTACAAATCTTTGGTTGCCTGTAAATAAAACTTCAATGCACGAACCACGTCCAAGTTGTGCAACAGACGTTCCTTCTTAGAAGAAGGATTAGGACACAGAGAAGGAACAACAATTTCCTGATTGATATTCCTGTTAGTAACAACCTTAGGGAGGAACCCAGGTTTGGTACGTAAAACCACCTTATCAGCATGGAAAACAAGATAAGGCGAGTTCAGAAACTCTTCGAGCTGAAGAGATAGCAACTAGAAACAGAACTTTCCAAGATAGAAGCTTAATATATATGGAATGCATGGGTTCAAACGGAACCCCCTGAAGAACTTTAAAAACTAAATTTAGACTCCATGGCGGAGCAACAGGTTTAAACACAGGCTTAATTCTAACTAAAGCCTGACAAAAAGCCCGAACGTCTGGGACATCTGCCAGACGCTTGTGCAACAGAATAGACAAAAGAGATATCTGTCCTTTTAAGGAACTAGCGGACAATCCTTTCTCCAATCCTTCTTGGAGAAAAGTCAAAATCCTAGGAATCCTGATCTTACTCCATGAGTAGCCTTTGGATTAGCACCAAAAAAGATATTTACGCCATATCTTATAATAGATCTTCCTGGTGACAGGCTTTCGAGCCTGAATCAAGGTATCTATGACGGACTCAGAGAAACGCTGCTTTGATAAAATCAAGCGTTCAATCTCCAAGCAATCAGTTGCGGAGAAATTAAATTTGGATGCTTGAAAGGACCTTGAATCAAAAGGTCCCGTCTCAGTGGCAGAGTCCATGGTGGCAGAGATGACATGTCCACCAGGTCTGCATACCAAGTCCTGCGTGGCCACGCAGGCGCTATCAAAATCACTGAAGCTCTCTCCTGTTTGATTCTGGCAATCAGACGCAGAAGGAGAGGGAAAGGTGGAAACACATAAGCCAGGTTGAACGACCAGGGTACTGCTAGAGCATCTATCAGTACTGCCTGAGGATCCCTTGACCTGGATCCGTAACGAGGAAGTTTGGCGTTCTGACAAGACGCCATCAGATCCAATTCTGGTGTGCCCCATAGCTGAACCAGTTGAGCAAACACCTCCGGATGGAGTTGCCACTCCCACGGATGAAAAGTCTGACGACTTAGAAAATCTGCCTCCCAGTTCTCTACCCCTGGGATATAGATCGCTGACAGATGGCAAGAGTGAGTCTCTGCCCATCGTATTATCCTGGAAACTTCTATCATCGCTAAGGAACTCCTTGTTCCTCCCTGATGATTGATATAAGCCACAGTCGTGATGTTGTCCGACTGAAATCTGATGAATCTGGCCGAGGCCAGCTGAGGCCACGTCTGAAGAGCATTGAATATCGCTCTTAATTCCAGAATATTTATCGGTAGGAGGGCCTCCTCCTGAGTCCACAAACCCTGTGCCTTCAGGGAATTCCAGACTGCACCCCAACCCATTAGGCTGGGGTCTGTCGTCACTATAACCCACGATGGCCTGCGGAAACACATTCCCCGGGACAGGTGATCCTGTGACAACCACCAAAGCAGAGACTCTCTGGTCTCTTGATCCAGGTTTATCTGAGGAGATAAATCTGCATAATCCCCATTCCACTGTCTGAGCATGGATAGTTGCAGTGGTCTGAGATGTAAGCGAGCATATGGAACTACGTCCATTGCCGCTACCATTAGTCCGATTACCTCCATACACTGAGCCACTGATGGTGGAGGAATGGAATGAAGAGCTCGGCAGGTGGTTAAAATCTTTGATTTCCTGACCTCCGTCAGAAATATTTTCATGTCCACCGAGTCTATCAGAGTCCCTAGAAATGAAACTCTTGTGAGAGGGGAAAGAGAACTCTTTTTTACGTTCACCTTCCACCCATGAGATCTGAGAAAGGCCAACACTAAGTCCGTGTAAGACTTAGCTAGTTGGAAAGTCGACGCTTGAATTAGGATGTTGTCTAGATAAGGCGCCACTGCTATGCCCCGCAGCCTTAGGACCGACAGAAGGGACCCTAGCACCTTTGTGAAGATTCTTGGCGCCGTGGCCAACCCGAAGGGAAGAGCCACAAACTGGTAATGCTTGTCCAGAAAGGCAAACCTGAGGAATTGGTCATGATCTTTGTGGATAGGAATGTGTAGATACACATCCTTTTAGTCCACGGTGGTCATATATTGATCCTCCGGGATCATTGGTAAAGTAGTCTGAATGGTCTCCATCTTGAAGGATGGGACTCTTAAGAATTGGTTTAGGATCTTGAGATCTAGAATTGGTCTGAAGGTTCCCTCTTTTTTGGGAACCACAAACAGATTGGAGTAGAACCCCTGCCCCTGTTCTGCTTTCGGAACTGGGCAGATCACTCCCATGGTAAAAAGGACTTCGACACAGCGTAAGAACGCCTCTCTTTTTGTCTGGTTTACAGACAATTGAGAAAGATGGAATCTCCCCCTTGGAAGAGAATCTTTGAAATCTAGAAGATACCCCTGGGTTACAATTTCTACGGCCCAGGAGTCCTGAACGTCTCTTGCCAAGGCCTGAGCAAAGAGAGAGAGTCTGACCCCTACTAGATCCGGTCCTGGATTGGGGGCTACCCCTTCATGCTGTCTTGGTGGCAGCAGCAAGCTTCTTAGCCTGTTTACCCTTGTTCCAAGCCTGGTTAGGTCTCCAGACTGTCTTGGATTGAGCAAAGTTCCCCTCTTGCTTTGCAGCAGTAGAAGAGGAAGCGGGACCACCCTTGAAGTTTCGAAAGGAACGAAAATTATTTTGTTTGGTCCTCGTCTTTGACTTATCCTGGCATGACCCTTCCCTCCAGTGATATCTGAAATGATCTCTTTCAGTTCAGGCCCGAATAGGGTCTTACCTTTGAAAGGGATGGTCAAAAGCTTAGATTTTGATGACACATCAGCTGACCAGGACTTAAGCCATAACGCTCTACACGCTAAAATGGCAAAACCTGAATTCTTTGCTGCTAACTTAGCTAGATGAAAAGCCGCGTCTGTAATGAAAGAATTAGCTAGCTTAAGAGTCCTAATTCTGTCCAGAATATCATCTAGTGGGGTCTCCACCTGAAGAGCCTCTTCCAGAGCCTCAAACCAAAAGGCAGCTGCAGTGGTTACAGTAACAATGCACGCTATAGGCTGGAGAAGAAAACCCTGATGAACAAAAATTTTCTTTAGGAGATCCTCTAATTTTTTATCCATAGGATTTTTGAAAGCACAACTGTCCTCAATAGGTATAGTTGTACGCTTAGCCAGAGTAGAAATAGCTCCCTCCACCTTAGGGACCGTCTGCCATAAGTCCCGCATGGTGTCAGATATGGGAAACATCTTCTTAAAAACAGGAGGGGGAGCGAACGGAATACCTGGTTTATCCCACTCCTTAGTAACAATGTCCGAAATCCTCTTAGGTACCGGAAAAACATCAGTGTAAACAGGAACCTCTAAATATTTGTCAATTTTACACAGTCAATTTCTCTGGAACTACAATAGGGTCACAATCATCCAGAGTCGCTAAAACCTCCCTGAGCAATAAATGGAGGTGTTCTAGCTTAAATTGAAATGCCGTCATATCTGAATCTGTCTGAGGGAACATTTTTCCTGAATCAGAAATCTCTCCATTAGAGAGCAAATCTCTAATCCCTACCTCTGAACATTGTGAGGGAATATCGGATACGGCTACTAAAGCGCCAGAAGGCTCAGCATTCATTCTTAACCCAGAGCTACTGTGCTCTCCTTGCAACCCAGGCAGTTTAGATAAAACCTCTGTGAGGGTAGTATTCATGACTGAGGCCATATCTTGCAAGGTAAAAGAATTAGACGCACTAGAGGAACTTGGCGTCACTTGTGCGGGCGTTATAGGTTGTGACACTTGGGGAGAACTAGATGGCAAAACCTGATTTCCTTCTGTCTGAGAATCATCCAGTGCCAAACTCTTATAAGTCAAAATATGCTTTTTGCAATTTATAGACATATCAGTACAAGTGGGACACATTCTAAGAGGGGATTCCACAATGGCTTCTAAACAAATTGAGCAATGAGTTTCCTCAGTGTCAGACATGTTGAACAGGCTAGTAATGAGACAAGCAAGCTTGGAAAACACCTTATTTAATGAAAAAAACAACAATTTTCAAAAACGGTACTGTGCCTTTAAGAGAAAAAAAGGCATACACAAACTGCAAAACTGCTGAAAATTACTTCAAATTTTCCGAAATTTTTGCAGTAGACACACTAAGCTATAGTACGATTGCACCACAAGCAATTTAACATTTAACCCCCAAATAAGAAAACCAGATTGACAAAGTGGCAAAAACTGGTAAAACCCTTGTCAGCACCTTGCCACAGCTCTGCTGTGGCGCCTACCTGCCCTTAGGGATTGATAATGTGGGGATAAAGGCCCAAGAAGTTCACCAGGACCCTCCGGTGTTGTAGCTTGCTGCTTGTCTATAGAAAACAACTGCGCAACAGAGGCGCAAAATTAGGCCCCGTCCACCGCACTCGATGTTACTAAGGCCTTTAGAAACATAGAAACATAGATATTGACGGCAGATAAGAGCCATAGGCCCAGCAAGTCTGCCCGACCTTACCTAACAGTATAAACTTATCTAGTTCGTAGGATAGCCCTATGCTTGTCCCATGCATTTTTAAAGTCCCCCACAGTGTTTGTTGCTACTACCTCTTGAGGAAGTTTATTCCATAAATCAATCACTCTTTCTGTAAAGAAGTGCTTCCTCAAATTACTCCTGAATCTACTACCCTTTAGCTTGAGCTCATGACCCCTTGTTCTTGAATTTTCCATTTTATGTAAAATACCCACAGCCTCAGTTTTACTAAACCCTTTAATGTACTTGAAAGTTGCTATCATATCACCTCTTTCCCTTCTCTCCTCTAAGCTATACATATTTAGGTCATTGAGCCTATCCTGGTAAGTTTTATTTTTTAGACCATGTACCATTTTGGTAGCCCTCCTTTGCACAGATTCAAGTTTGTTAATATCCTTCTGAAGATATGGTCTCCAGAACTGCACACAATACTCAAGATGAGGCCTAACTAATGATCTATAAAGTGGCATAAGAACCTTACTATTTCTGCTGCAAATACCTCTACCAATACATCCAAGCATTCTGCTAGCCTTACTCGCTGCATTACTACATTGTTTACTAAGTTTTAAATCATCTGAAATAATAATTCCCAAGTCCTGTTCCTCGTCTGTAACAGTCAGTAAAGTGTCATTGAGTCTGTAATTAACATTTGGATTTTTCTTCCCTAAATGCATTATTTTACACTTTGCTGTGTTAAACTTTAGATCCCAGTCGTTTGTCCAATCCTCCAATTGTTGTATATTACTTCTCATTTTGTCTACCCCCCCTGGAACATCCACTCTGTTGCAAATTTTTGTATCATCTGCAAAGAGACATACTTTCCCCTGTAGCCCTTTGCTGATATCGCAGATAAATATGTTAAACAAAACAGGCCCCAGAACTGACCCCTGAGGAACACCACTAGTAACAGCCCCCTCTGCTGAATGAACTCCATTTACTAAGACACTTTGTTTTCTGTCCTTAAGCCAGCATTCCACCCAGTTCACAATTTTTGAATCTAGACCAAGGAGATATAGTTTGTGAATAAGTTTATTGTGTCAAATGCTTTGCTGAAATCTAGATATGCTACATCAACTGCTCCTCCCTTGTCTAATACTTTTGTTACATAATCAAAGAAGTCAATTAGATTAGTCTGACATGATCTCCCTGAAGTAAAACCATGCTGATTTTGGTCCTCTAAATTGTTTGTCTTTATGTAAGTCATAATTCTTTCTTTTAAGAGGCTTTCCATTAATTTCCCTACTACTGAAGTTAAACTAACTGGCCTGTAGTTGCCAGATTCTTCTCTACTGCCCTTTTTATGAAGGGGTATTACATTTGCTATTCTCCAATCATCTGGGACAGCTCCTGTTAATAGTGACTGATTAAACAGATCAGTTAATGGGACAGTTAGCACTGATCGAAGTTCTTTTAAAACCCTTGGATGAATATTATCAGGACCCACTGCCTTTGTAACATTTATTTTTAATAATGCTAACAAAGCCTCATCCTCTGTAAAAAGATTACTGTTAAGCTTGTTTCTATTTTGTGTAGCATCCCTTAATGTAGACATTGTATCTTCACAATCTTTAGTGAAAACAGAACAGAAGTAATCATTGAGACAGTCTGCAATCTGCTTATCTCCTTCTATTATTCTACCATCAACTGATTTCAATTTTACTATTCCTACCTTATTTTTTCTTCTTTCACTGATATATCTAAAGAATGTTTTGTCCCCATGTTTTACTGACTGTGCTATCTTCTCTTCTGCATGAGCTTTAACCTTCCTAATTAACTGCTTAGTCTTTTTTTGTTGGAGTCTCCATATTTTCATATCATCATCTGCTTGTGTGTGTCTGTAATTTTTATAAGCTATCTTTTTTGTCTTTACAGCATGTGCTACTTCTTTGGAAAACCAAATTGGTTTCCGCTTTCTTTTACTTTTACAGACATGTCTAATACAGTGTGCGGTTGCATCTAAAATGGCACCTTTCACAAATTCCCAAGCGTTTTTTCAGCCATGTGGGTTATCAAAACACCAAAAAAGCCAAGTGTACCCTCAATACAGTTGTCCCTTCAAATAATAAAAATGTTACTCCCAGAACACACAAACGTTTGGTTATATATCATTCAAACTGAGTGCCCCTAAATTAAGCCCTTTATGCAAGCTAGTAAAGCCCCTTTATAAGACTAGGATTACTGCTTCCCCTTCCCCTTATGGGAATACTGTCAGCCTTTCTGAGTTATCACAGTCTCTACAGAAAAAATGACTGAACATACCTCATTGCTGTATAGCAAGAAACCGTTCCTCACACTGAAGTTTTCCTGTACTCCTCAGCTTCTGTGGGAACAGCAGTGGACCTTAGTTACAAATGCTAAGATCTTCATCCTCTAGGCAGAAATCTTAATCTATCTCCTGCCTGAGAGTAAATAGTACACACCGGTACCATTTAAAAATAACAAACTCTTGCTTGAAGATAAAATAAAAGCTAACAGTTTATCACCTCTTTCACTTTACCCTTCCTGCTTAGAGCCGGCAAAGAGAATGACTGGGGGTGGAGTTAAGGGGGGAGCTATATAGACAGCTCTGCTGTGGGTGCTCTCTTTGCCACTTCCTGTTGGGAAGGATAATATCCCACAAGTAAGGATGAAACCGTGGACTCTGTACATCTTGCAAAAGAAAAGCTTACTTCTAGTAGAGTTAACACTCCATGTCAGGTCTCCTGTCAGTCATTTCATAGCCCTTCTCACTTTGTCTTTAAGAGTATCCTGTTTCCTGTAAACAGGTGCTTAGTATTGAAACTGCTTCCTAGCAGGTGTATGTGCAGTTGTTTCTTAGGATACAAACCTAACATAATCTCCTTTCTCTAAGCCACTTGGACATCTGAACTAAGGATTAAAACTCCTCTCTACTACTGCAGCATTTATTGCCCCTGCAGTTTCTGAAGCTACATTGGACTGCAACATATTTCACAGCACACCTTCCTATTACAAAATCTTGCGCTCCCTTCTTGCCACAACTCCACTGGCACTTAGTGGTTGTTTCCTGAGTACAAATCAACTAACCAGAAGAAAACCAAAGCAATTACAAAGAGGAAAATTGGATTGTAAAACCGGAACTTAGCCACACCCCCTTTTGTGACATCACTCTCTGTTCATTCAGCTTCAGTACAGCCTACTCTGATTCAGTGTGTCAGCAGCCTGTCGGCAAGTCTGAATAGGATTGTTTCCATCTCTACACTATCTGATACAAGGTAACACCTTGCCTGAACTAACTAACAGAGACTTTGTTTACTATAACACCAGAGTCTTTGTGTTGTTACATTGTGCCCAGATTAACTTTAACCTTTAATAACGTTTCACTGAGAGTTAATCTGTATTCATCCACATTGAATACAGAAACTCAGGTGGAACAAACTATGCAACACTGCAATTGAGATCCAAAACTATATTCATAATTGTAACAGAGTAAACACAGAATATCACACTCCATTGAAAACGTTAAATAACACTCTACTAGTAATCTAGGTTTTATTCTCTTGGTATAATTTGTTGAAATGTACATAGGTAGGTTAAGGGGCTGCAATACATTACTGGGAATTAGCTGCTTATTGGAGGCTGCACATATATGCCTCTTCTTATAATTTCACTAGGTGTGTTCAGTTAGCTCTCAGTAGTGCATTGCTGCTCCTTCGACAAAGGATACTAAGAACAGAGCAAATTTAACAGCAGAAGTAAATTGGAAAGCTGTTTAAAATTGTATTCTATATCTGAATCCTGAAAGAACATCTTTGTGGTTCATGTTCCTTTAACTATTGGCTATATTAACACTATGGGGCATATCTATCAAGTTCTGTATGGAGCTTGAAGCCCCGTGTTTCTGGCGAGCCTTCAGGCTTGCCAGAAACACCAGTTATGAAGCAGCGGTCTAAAGACTGCTGCAGGGGGCGGCGTTGCACCAGCAGTTCACAAGAGCTGCTGGTGCAATGCTGAATGCGGAAAGCGTATTACTCCCCACATTCAACAAGGTCTGTCGGACATGATCCGCAATATCGGATAATGTCCGACAGGCCTTTCATAAATAGGCCCCTATGTAAGCAAGATGCTGCAGTAGAATGTACACTCCCAGTGGGAGTTGGGAGATATTTGTACAAAAATCTTCATTTACAATAGTACCTGCTTTTGTGTAATCAGAGATAAGGTAAAGGGACAGTAAACACAATTACAAGACATTTCTGTTGTGCTCCTATAGAATAACATATCAGCCAAGTCTTAACCTTTTTAAAACAAAGTAACATTCTTTTTACTGCAATTATTTTTCAATAGCCAAACTCCGCCCACTATTTACTTTATTTGGAGGAGCCAATCTGGGCTTAAGTCTGCAGACAACAAGACTAGTTACTGTCATAAAGTTAGCATGAAACCCATTTATTTTCAAACATTTAAAGTTCTGAGTATTAGAAATTGCTCAATTTGCAGAGCTAAATTACACGAAAAGGGGGAAAACAAAAAATGAAACTATAATGCCAAGTAATTTAATTTTGCATAACTAAGCATTTTATATACAAATGTAAAAAAAAAGATAATGGTGTCTGCGCTACCTGCAAGCGTAGCCTATTTTAATGGGTTGTGGTTTCAACTAGCAAAACAGATCATATTTATATACTAAAATAAACCTAAAGAGCATTCTCCCAAACATTTTATTAACTGCAGCTACTATAACAAGTCACTGGAAACACATTAAGGGGAAACCAATTTTACAGTCCACTGTCTCTTTTAACATATAGTAACAGATTAGAGGATTTTCTTTTTGCACGTTTATGTCCCTTTGAGGCAAAGCAGTGTAGGGGGGCTGGGATTAGTCTGAGATCTGATATCCTATTGTAACTTGTAAAAAAAGAGGTGCAAATGCAAGAATCTGGTCTTGGGTCTGATGTATCATCTTTCAAGGTATAAAAGGGGGTGTAGGGAGATAATGGTCTGGATTGTGGTCTGGTGTTTTCTTATTACTGACCCAAAGTGGAGGTAGGTGTGCAGGGAGGGTTTTGTCTTGATCTGAGGTCTAATTTGCTGTCATAACTAACACAAAAGAAGCTGCAAGAGAGGCAAGGGTCTGAACTATGGTCTAATCTGCTCTTATAACTGCTACAAGAGGCTGCAAGAGGCAAGGGTCTGATCTGAGGTCTAATCTGCTCTTATAACTGACACAAGAGGATGCAAGATGCAAGGGTTTTATCTGAGGTCTAATCTGCTCTCATAACTAACACAAAAGAAGGTGCAAGAGAGGCAAGGGTGTGATCTATGGTCTAATCTGCTCTCATAACTGACACCCGAAAATGTGAAGGAGGCAAGGGTCTGATCTGAGGTTTAATCTGCTCTCATAAATGTCACAAGAGGGTTCAAGAGGCAAGAGTCTGATCTGAGGTCTAATCTGCTGTCATAACTAACACAAAATAGGGTGCAGGAGGCAAGGGTCTCATCTATGGTCTAATCTGCTCATATAATTGCCACAAGAGGGTGTAGGAGACAAGGGTCTGATCTGAGGTCTAATCTGGTCTCATAACAGACACAAAAGAGGGTGCAGGAGGCAAGGGTCTGATCTGGGGTCTAATCTGCTCTCATAACTACCACAAAAAGAGGGTGCAGGAGGCAAGGGTCTGATCTGAGGTCTAATCTGCTCACATAACTGCCATAAAAGAGGGTGCAAGAGACAAGGGTCTGATCTGAGGTCTAATCTGCTCTCATAACTGACACAAAAGTGGGTGCAGGAAGCAAAGGTCTGATCTGGGGTCTAATCTGCTCTCATAACTACCACAAAAAGAGGGTGCAGGAGGCAAGGGTCTGATCTGAGGTCTAAGCTGCTCACATAACTGCCATAAATGAGGGTGCAAGAGACAAGGGTCTGATCTGAGGTCTAATCTGCTCTCATAACTGCCACAAAAGAGGGTGCAGGAGGCAAGGGTCTGATCCGAGGTCTAATCTGCTCACATAACTGCCACACAAGAGGGTGCAGGAGGCAAGGGTCTGATCTGAGGTCTAATCTGCTGTCATAACTAACACATAAGAGGGTGCAGGAGGCAAGGGTCTCATCTAAGGTCTAATCTGCTCTTATAACTGCTACAAGAGGGTGCAAGAGGCAAGGGTCTGATATGAGGTCTAATCTGCTCTTATAACTGACACAAGAGGGTGCAAGATGCAAGGGTCTTATCTGAGGTCTAATCTGCTCTCATAACTAACACAAAAGAAGGTGCAAGAGAGGCAAGGGTGTGATCTATGGTCTAATCTGCTCTCATAACTGACACACAAAAATGTGCAGGAGGCAAGGGTCTGATCTGAGATTTATTCTGCTCTCATAAATGCCACAAGAGGGTTCAAGAGGCAAGGGTCTGATCTGAGGTCTAATCTGCTCTCATAACTGACACAAAAGAGGGTGCAGGAGGCAAGGGTCTGATATAAGGTCTAATCTGCTCTTATAACTGACACAAGAGGGTGCAAGATGCAAGGGTCTTATCTGAGGTCTAATCTGCTCTCATAACTAACACAAAAGAAGGTGCAAGAGAGGAAAGGGTGTGATCTATGGTCTAATCTGCTCTCATAACTGACACACAAAAATGTGAAGGAGGCAAGGGTCTGATCTGAGGTTTATTCTGCTCTCATAAATGCCACAAGAGGGTTCAAGAGGCAAGGGTCTGATCTGAGGTCTAATCTGCTCTCATAACTGACACAAAAGAGGGTGCAGGAGGCAAGGGTCTGATCTGAGGTCTAATCTGCTGTCATAACTAACACAAAAGAGGGTGCAGGGGGCAAGGGTCTCATCTATGGTCTAATCTGCTCATATAATTGCCACAAGAGGGTGTAGGAGACAAGGGTCTTATCTGAGGTCTAATCTGCTCTCATAACTAACACAAAAGAAGGTGCAAGAGAGGAAAGGGTGTGATCTATGGTCTAATCTGCTCTCATAACTGACACACAAAAATGTGAAGGAGGCAAGGGTCTGATCTGAGGTTTATTCTGCTCTCATAAATGCCACAAGAGGGTTCAAGAGGCAAGGGTCTGATCTGAGGTCTAATCTGCTCTCATAACTGACACAAATGAGGGTGCAGGAGGCAAGGGTCTGATCTGAGGTCTAATCTGCTGTCATAACTAACACAAAAGAAGGTGCAGGGGGCAAGGGTCTCATCTATGGTCTAATCTGCTCATATAATTGCCACAAGAGGGTGTAGGAGAAAAGGGTCTGATCTGAGGTCTAATCTGCTCTCATAATAGACACAAAAGAGGGTGCAAAAGGCAGGGGTCTGATCTGGGGTCTAATCTGCTCACATAACTGCCATAAAAGAGGGTGCAAGAGACAAGGGTCTGATCTGAGGTCTAATCTGCTCTCATAATTGACACAAAAGAGGGTGCAGGAGGCAAGGGTCTGATCTGGGGTCTAATCTGCTCTCATAACTACCACAAAAAGAGGGTGCAAGAGGCAAGGGTCTGATCTGAGGTCTAATCTGCTCACATAACTGCCATAAAAGAGGGTGCAAGAGACAAGGGTCTGATCTGAGGTCTAATCTGCTCTCATAACTGCCACAACAGAGGGTGCAGGAGGCAAGGGTTTGATCCGAGGTCTAATCTGCTCTCATAACTGCCACACAAGAGGGTGCAGGAGGCAAGGGTCTGATCTGAGGGCTAATCTGCTTTCATAACTGCCACAAACGAAGGTGCAGAAGGCAAGGGTCTGATCTGAGGTCTAATCTACTCTCATAACTACCACAAAAAGAGGGTGCAAGAGGCAAGGGCCTGATTACAGGTCTAATCTACTCTCATAACAACCACAAAAAGAGGGTGCAAGAGGCAAGGGTCTGATCTGAGGTCTAATCTACTCTCATAGCAACCACAAAAAGAGGGTGCAAGAGGCAAGGGCCTGAACCGAGGTCTAATCTACTCTCATAACAACCACAAAAAGAGGGTGCAAGAGGCAAGGGTCTGATCTCATAACTGACACAAAAGAGGGTGCAGGAGGCAAGGGTCTGATCTGATGGCTAAACTGCTCTCATAACTGCCACAAAAGAAGGTGCAGAAGGCAAGGGTCTGATCTGAGGTCTAATCTGCTATCATAACAACCACAAAAAGAGGGAGTAAACGGCAAGGTCCTGATCTGAGGTCTAATCTACTATCATAACAACCACAAGAGGATGGTGCAAGAGGCAAGGGTCTGGTCTGAGGTCTAATCTACTCTCATAACTACCACAAAAAGATGGTGCAAGAGGCAAGGGTCTGGTCTGAGGTCTAATCTACTCTCATAACAACCACAAAAAGAGGGTGCAAGAGGCAAGGGTCTGTTCTGAGGTCTAATCTACTCTCATAACAACCACAAAAAGAGGGTGCAAGAGGCAAGGGTCTGATCTGAGGTCCAATCTACTCTCATAACTACCACAAAAGAAGGTGCAGGAGCCAAGGGTCTGATCTGAGGTCTAATCTACTCTCATAACTAAAACAAAAGAAGGTGCAGGAGGCGATGGTCTGATCTGGGGTCTGACATGTTCTTTTATCTGCCACACTATACTGATTTGTGATAAAACCTTTACAAACTGGCAATACAGTTATAGTACTGGGAATATCCTCTATTTGAAGTAAAATAAAGGAGGGTATTTCCAGTAGTATATTTGTATTTCTTTCATGTAATTGGCAAGAGTCCATGAGCTAGTGACGTATGGAATATACAATCCTACCAGGAGGGGCAAAGTTTCCCAAACCTCAAAATGCCTATAAATACACCCCTCACCACACCCACAATTCACTTTTACAAACTTTGCCTCCTATGGAGGTGGTGAAGTAAGTTTGTGCTAAGATTTCTATGTTGATATGCGCTTCTCAGCATTGTTGAAGCCCGATTCCTCTCAGAGTACAGCGAATGTCAGAGGGACGTGAATACAATGATTTCCCTAACGGGGGTCTATTTCATAGGTTCTCTGTTATCGGTCGTAGAGATTCATCTCCTACCTCCCTTTTCAGATCGACAATATACTCTCAATTTACCATTACCTCTACTGATAACTGTTTTAGTACTGGTTTGGCTATCTGCTACATGTGGATGGGTGTCTTTTGGTAAGTATGTTTTTTATTACTTAAGACACCTCAGCTATGGTTTGGCACTTTATGCATTTATATAAAGTTCTAAATATATGTATTGTACTTATATTTCCCATGAGTCAGGTTCATGTATTTCCTTCTGCAGACTGTCAGTTTCATATTTGGGAAATATAAACATTTTTTAAGAAATGTATTTCTTACCTGGGGTTTAGTCTTTTTTTCAATTGACTACTTCTTGCAAATTGCGGGCGGTATTAGGCCTGCGGGTGTGTTAAATGCTAAACTTTATTGCGTCATTCTTGGCACGAGAATATTTTTGGCGCGGAAAAATACGTCTATGACGTAACTTCGTCATTTCCGGTGTCATACTTGACGCCGAGACCTTTCACACGGTTGCGTCATTTTCGCTTATTTTTGGCGCCAAGTATGACGCACAACGTAACTGAAACTTTTTTGGCGCCAAAAATATTTCAATACCCCATTGATGTTTGCCTCTTGCTTTTTTCTCTATCAGAGGGCTATGCTATTTGCATTTTTTCCCATTCCTGAAACTGTCTGTTACAAACTGCTGTTTGTAACTGGCCCTTTAAATGAAAAATTGCCCTGCTTCCCTGGATTTTGGAGAAGCCTATTTGCCAGCCTCCTTCCACATGACTATGGCCCCTGGAAGATTGTGCCCCTGAGGACATATTGACTTTTGTTGGGTGTGTGTGGCCCTTTAAGAACCATCTGGGGACATATTGTGACTTTGATGAACAATGCCCCTTTAAGACTATGTCCCCAGACCTGTGAAATGACTTGTCCCTGGCTTTCTCCCACTTGGTTCAGTTTCATTGTGTGCCATTAAGAGTTAACTTTTGTTCAGCTTCAAGAAACCTATTCTAAATACAAGTCTGCTGGGATTAGCTCTAATTAGGTTTAGTGATAAACTTTCCCATTTTCTAATCAGACTAGTATTGATAAGGTGGACTGCATTGTTTTATTGTGTGTAATGTTATCTGCTGAAGTAAATGTTGTGGCCTGTCAAAGGGAGTGTCTCTCTATCTAATATCAAATGTGTGATGGGGGATTTTATGCCTCCCCCTGAGAGTGTCCTGTTTGCATGTAACCTGAATAAAAGCAGGCTGTGTGCTCCAGCACATCAGACCTATGTTGACCCTCTAACTTGAAGCTTTGACTCATGTTTGTAGGATACAGCTTATAATCACTACAGGGATTGCTATGCTCTTCATACTCCCTTAGCTACAGGGATTGTTACAGAAGGAAGAGGTTCGCCTACTGGAGCCTGGTCGTAGGTCCAGGGCGCAAAGCAGACGGCGAGATACCAGCCCAGCAGCGGTGGTTCATATAGTCTGCATTACTGATGGTGGCTACGCAGCAGTTAGAGTGACTATGGTGCTGATGATTCTTTGGTGAGCGCTAGGAGCATCCTTTTCTACGGTCCAACTTCCAGCCAGCCTGGAGGCAACCGTAACACTGTCATATAAGGAAATTGATCATTTTGCTTTATATGTTGTTTTTTTCTTTTACATTTTGCAAGATGTCTCAATCTGATCCTGCCTCAGAGGTTTCTACTGGAACATTGCTGCCTGACATCGGTTCTGCTAAAGCTAAGTGCATTTGTTGTAAAATTTTAGAAATTGTAGAAACTCTTACATGCAGATAGTGTATCCATCAGTAATAGTAAATTGCCAGTTGCAGTTCCTTCAACTTCTAATGTGCATGATATAACTATGAATTTTAAAGAATTTGTTTCTGATTCTATACTGAAGGCTTTGTCTGCATTTCCACCTTCTAATAAACATAAAGGTCTTTTAAAACTTCTCATTTAGTTGATGAAATTTCAAATGACCAACAACATAATAATTTATCCTCTTCTGATGAGGATCTATCTGATACAGAAGATCCTTCCTCAGACATTGACACTGACAAATCTACTTATTTATTTAAAATAGAGTATATGCATTCTTTATTAAAAGAAGTGTTAATCACTTTTGGTATTGAGGTAACCAGTCCTCTTGACGTTCAGTCTAATAAACGTTTAAATGCTGTTTTTAAATCTCCTATGGTTTCTCCAGGGGTATTTCCTATTCCTGAGGCTATTTCTGATATGATTTCTAAGGAATGGAATAAGCCAGGTACTTCTTTTATTCCTTCTTCAAGGTTTAAAAAATTGTATCCTTTACCAGCAAAATCTATAGAGTTTTGGGAAAAAATCTCCAAAGTTGATGGGGCTATTTCTACTCTTGCTAAACGTACCACTATTCCTATGGAAGATAGTACTTCCTTTAAGGATCCTTTAGATAGGAAGCTTGAATCTTATCTAAGGAAGGCCTATTTATATTCAGGTCATCTTCTCAGACCTGCAATTTGTTTGGCTGATGTTGCGGCTGCATCAACTTTCTGGTTGGAGAATTTAGCGCAACAAGAATTGGATTCTGACTTATCTAGCATTATTCACTTACTGCAATAGGGCTAATCATTTTATTTGTGATGCCATTTTTGATATTATCAAAATTGATGTTAGATCCATGTCTTTAGCTATATTAGCTAGAAGAGCTTTGTGGCTTTAATCTTGGAATGCTGATATGACATCTAAATCTAGATTACTATCTCTTTCTTTCCAAGGTAATAATTTATTTGGTTCTCAGTTGGATTCTATTATTTCAACTGTCACTGGGGGAAAGGGAGTTTTTCTGCCCCAGGATAAAAAACCTAAGGGTAAATCTAAGGCTTCTAACCGTTTTTGTTCCTTTTGTCAGAATAAGGAACAAAAACTCAATCCTCCCCCCAAGGAATCTGCTTCCAATTGGAAGCCTTCCTCAAATTGGAACAAATCCAAGCCATTTAGGAAACCTAAGTCAGCCCCTAAGTCCGCATGAAGGTGCGGCCCTCATTCCAGCTCAGCTGGTAGGGGGCAGATTAAGGTTTTTCAAGGATATTTGGATAAAATCTGTCAAAAATCAATGGATTCAGAGCATTGTCTCTCAAGGGTATCGAATAGGATTCAGAGTAAGACCTCCTGTGAGAAGATTTGTTCTCTCACGTATCCCAGCAAATCCAGTAAAAGCTCAGGCTTTTCTGAAGTGTGTTTCAGACCTGGAGTCTTCAGGAGTAATCATGCCAGTTCCTTTTCAGGAACAAGGTTTGAGGTTTTATTCAAATCTATTCATTGTCCCAAAAAAGGAAAATTTATTCAGACCAGTTCTGGATCTTAAAATTTTGAATCGTTATGTAAGAGTACCAACTTTCAAGATGGTGACTATAAGGACTATTCTGCCTTTTGTTCAGCAAGGACATTATATGTCCACAATAGACTTGCAGGATGCATACCTTCATATTCCGATTCATCCAGAACAGTATCAGTTTCTGAGATTCTCTTTTCTAAACAAGCATTACCAATTTGTTGCTCTTCCATTTGGCCTAGCAACAGCTCCAATAATCTTTTCAAAGGTTCTGGGTGCCCTACTCTCTGTAATCAGAGGTATATTGCGGTGTTTCCTTATTTGGACGATATCTTGGTACTAACTAGCTCAGTCTTTACGTACTGAAGAATCTCACACGAATCAACTAGTGTTGTTCCTTCGAAAACATGGTTGGAGGATCAATTTACCAAAACGTTTCTTGATTCCTCAGACAAGGGTCACCTTTTTAAGTTTCCAGATAGATTCAGTGTCCATGACTCTGTCTCTAACAGACAAGAGACGTTTAAAATTGGTTGCAGCCTGCCGGCACCTTCAGTCTAAGTCATTCCCTTCAGTGGCTATGTGCATGGAGGTTTTAGGTCTCATGACTGCAGCATCGGACGCGATCCCCTTTGCTCGTTTTCACATGAGACCTCTACAGCTTTGTATGCTGAACCAATGGTGCAGGGATTATACAAATATATCACAATTAATATCCTTAAATTCCAATGTACGACACTCTCTGACGTGGTGGATAGATCACCATCGTTTAGTTCAAGGGGCTTCTTTTGTTCGGCCAACCTGGACTGTGATCACAACAGATGTGAGTCTTTCAGATTGGGGAGCTGTTTGGGGATCTCTGACAGCACAAGGGGTTTGGAAATCTCAAGAGGCAAGATTACCAATAAATATTTTAGAACTCCGTGCAATTCTCAGAGCTCTTCAGTTTTGGCCTATGTTAAAGAGAGAACCGTTCATTTGTTTTCAGACAGACAATATCCCAACAGTGGCATATGTCAATCATCAGGGTGGGACTCACAGTCCCCAAGCTATGAAAGAAGTATCTTGGATACTTGCTTGGGCGGAATCCAGCTCTTGTCTAATCTCTGCGGTGCATATCCCAGGTGTAGACAATTGGGAGGCGATTATCTCAGCCGCCAGACTTTACATCCAGGGGAGTGGTCTCTCCATCCAGATATGGTTTCTCAGATTGTTCAGATGTGGGGTCTTCCAGAGATAGATCTCATCTAAACAAGAAACTTCCCAGATACCTGTCCAGGTGCAGGGATGTTCAGGCGGAAGCAGTGGATGAGATGACACTTCCTTGGTGTTATCATCCTGCTTACATTTTCTTGCCTCTAGTTCTCCTTCCAAGAGTGATCTCCAAAATCATCATGGAACAATCATTTGTGTTGCTGGTGGCTCCAGCATGGCCACACAGGTTTTGGTATGCGGATCTGGTTTGGATGTCCAGTTGCCTGCCTTGGCCACTTCCGTTACGGCCAGACCTACTATCTCAAGGTCCGTTTTTCCATCAGGATCTCAAATCATTAAATTTGAAGGTATGGAAATTGAACGCTTAGTACTAAGTCATAGAGGTTTCTCTGACTCAGTGATTAATACTATGTTACAAGCTCGTAAATCTTTCTCTAGAAAGATTTATTATAGAGTTTGGAAGACTTACATTTCATGGTGTTCTTCTCATAAATTCTCTTGGCATTCTTTTAGAATTCCTAGAATTTTACAGTTTCTTCAGGATGGTTTGGATAAAGGTTTGTCCGCAAGTTCCTTGAAAGGACAAATCTCCGCTCTTTCTGTTTTATTTCACAGAAAGATTGCTATACTTCCTGATATACACTGTTTTGTACAGGCTTTAGTTCGTATTAAGCCTGTCATTAAATCAATTTCTCCTCCTTGGAGTCTTAATTTGGTTCTGAAGGCTTTACAGGCTCCTCCATTTGAACCTATGCATTCTTTGGACATTAAACTACTTTCTTGGAAAGTGTTGTTCCTTTTCGCCATCTCTTCTGCTAGAAGAGTTTCTGAGCTATCCGCTCTTTCTTGTGAGTGTCCTTTTCTGATTTTTCATCAGGATAAGGCAGTTTTGCGGACTTCTTTTCAATTTTTACCTAAGGTTGTGAATTGTAACAACATTAATAGAGAAATTGTTGTCCCTTCCTTATGTCCTAATCCTAAGAATTCTTTGGAAAGATCCTTACATTCTTTGGATGTGGTAAGAGCATTGAAATATTATGTGGAAGCTACTAAAGATTTCAGGAAGACTTCCAGTCTATTTGTTTTATTTTCTGGTCCTAAGAAAGGTCAGAAGGCTTCTGCTATTTCCTTGGCATCTTGGTTGAAACTTTTGATTCATCAAGCTTATTTGGAGTCGGGTCAGGCCCCGCCTCAGAGAATTACAGCTCATTCTACTAGATCAGTCTCCACTTCGTGGGCTTTTAAGAATGAAGCTTCAGTTGATCAGATTTGCAAAGCAGCAACTTGGTCCTCTTTGCATACATTTACTAAATTCTACCGTTTTGATGTATTTGCTTCTTTGGAAGCAGTTTTTGATAGAAAAGTTTTTCAGGCAGCTGTTTCAGTTTGATTCTTCTGCTTTTGATTTAAGTTTTTTTTATTTCAATTATGAAAATAAACTTATTTGGAATAATGACGGCCGGAAGGGGCGGAGCTGCACGGACGCTGCGTGCGGTAGCGCTTTGGTTGGGAGAGAGCGCGCAACAAGCCCCAAGTGCTCCGAGGATTTGGCTCGACAAGCCTGACCTTTAGGCGATCTGCCTGGTGCCCGCAGCAGTAGCGGGAAGCTTGGAACCCGACGGAGGGTGAGCAAAACGGCCGCCACGAAATAGGCGTAACAGCAGACCCATTGCCTGGGTCACCTCTTGGAGGAGCAGAGCTCCGGAGTGGAGAGACATCTACAAACGGCAAGAGATAAGTCCGCTTGCAAGCCCGGAGAGTCAGTAAACAACCTCAATGTAAGGTACTTTTTCTTTTTACTGTTTGGAAGAACCGGTGTGGGGGGAACGAAGATTAAGGGAGACAGGACAAGGCCAGGTATGCACTTTTGATGATGCCTATTGGGGAGTATGTAAAGAATTGGTGGAATAGGGGCTAAGGAAGGAGGTCCCCAAGTAGACAAGGCCTGTTCGTGGAAGAACGATCAGCGTAATAACCCCCCCTAATATGAAACAGCATACTGATGCAAACAGGGTCCCCCCCACGAAGAATAACATATAATAAGGCGTCCAGGAGAGATTCAACAGAGGATGCTTGTTGTATATTGTATTAATGGTTGAGATGCCTAAAGTAAAAGAAAGTGCTGTAGCAGTATCTCATGGAGTAAGGAAACCTCTATACTACAGCTGTTGTTAGCCAGGTACCGCAAGGTGGGTGAAGTCCTGGCGGAACAGGAAGGAGAAGAATATACTCCCCCTTTTTTTTTCTCTCCCGTTTCTCTCTGGGCTAATTGGTATGGTTTACATTGGTTGCGGCTTATACTCAAGATCACTATAAATTTTGCTGAAAGAAAAATAACTGGCCCGCGGACGAGTTTGCTATATAAGCTTATAAAGGCTATTGAATGCTGCCAGTCTAAGACTTTGTTATCTGTCTATACAGGAGCCTATAGCAAGAAGGCAATTATAACTGACAAGTAGAAACAGGGCGAAGCATCGGCTAGATTTGGTGCAAATAGTCAGCGACAGTCTGCCCCTAGCACCAATAGAAGGATATATCTATAGAGACACTTGGAAAATTAATTATAAGAACGTTTAATAGGAACTGGACTGCTCAGAGAATCTTAAGAGCTATATATTAAGCTATATTTAATTTTTCTGTGGCAAGATACGAAGCACTAGGTTCCCAAAGTATTGTAATAGGCTAAGATTTAACATTGTATAACTATGGTAATTTAAGAAAATCCTAGAAAAGTTAAATGTTTAACTGTGGTTAGCTAAAGCTCTGAAAGCATATACATAATAACAGATTATAAAGGCTTGCTTGGAAACCTACTGAGACATTGGGTATCTAAGGAATATGAGCTATATTGACATCTATATATAATTGAGTGTTTCTAAAAAATACAGATAACTGTTTCTCGACTTATAATCAGGCATTACCGTAGTTAGTCACACCCTACACGAATATAAGTGTTAACACACCACTTAGAATTTACCCCTCACACGTCAATCACTTCCCCTTTTTATCCCCTTTTTTTCCTTTTTTTTTCTCCCCTTCTCCAGTCCCCTCACCTGGATCTGTTTAGGCCACCACTAGGCCCTTATTAGTCTATACCACTTATACACATACATATGGAAAGGTTTGTCACTATTAAAAATAAATCACCGGCAATGCCACCAAAAGGGAAAGAAAAGAAAAGTCTAAAAAGAAACAGTTTAGACATAGAGAATAGAAGCGTGCTTGAAACATCAAATATATATACAATGGAGTCTCAGGACCTAGTAAAACAATTATCAGACATTATGTTGCCCCAATTTGACCAGGTAAAGAGGGACATTTCAGAATTAAGGGCAGAAGTTAAACAGTTTTCAGAGAGGTTACAAGAAGCAGAAATCAGAATATCTGATATAGAAGATATGAATGTCAGACATGAGACTAAATTAAAGGAACAATCTAGCCAAATACATGTACTGCAAAATAAGGTTGAAGAATTAGAGGACCGAGCTAGACGAAGCAATGTCAGAATTATAGGACTCCCAGAGATAGAGGAATTTCAGGATTTAATACACTTTACGGCAATACAGCTACCTCTAGGATTGGGTATGCAAATCCCCCCACAAGGGATACAGAGCGCACAGAGTAGGTAGCGCTAGAACCTATGCGGATGGTAAGACTAAGATTAGACCAGTTATTGTTAAGTATTTGAACTTTCAAGCTAAAGCCATGATTATGAGTCAATATAGGAAAAAATTCCCAGTAAAGATAGGAGAGTATAACATCTTGCTTTTCCAAGATTTTTCAGTAGAAACGTCAAAAAAACGAAAAGAAATGGTACCTATTTGTACAAGCTTAATCAAATCAGGCTTGAAAGCTTCAATTATATATCCAGCTAAAATCAAAATTTTTAATGAACAGGGAAACGTTCTACTGAATAATTACGTAGAAGCGAAAGATTTCCTATACTCTAGACAGAATTCTTAGTAACAAGAACATAGATATAGGAAGTACTTCAAAAAAGATATTAACCAGGTTCTAAGAAAGAATAAAGTTTGAGATGATTAATAGTTTTAATATTATGGTTAATAGGCTAGAGCTTCCAAGAGCAGTTAGGGTTATAGTTCTAGCTGAGCATGATGTTCTCAGTATTTGTGGGCGATACGGAGGAGGGTTCCTCTGTATCTGGTTTTTATATTATGTTTTGATTTATTGTTTATTATGTTTTATGTTGTGTTCTATTTTCCCATCCTTGTCTTTCCTTACCCAAGGGCCCCCCCCCCCCTGTTTTTTTTTTTTTTTTTTTTTTCTCCCGCTGTTTTTTCTCGCAATGCACTATAGGGTTTATTATAATATTTGATGGCTGAACAACTAAAAGTAATATCATGGAATGTGGGAGGGATTTCCTCATTATGGAAACGGAAGAATATTTTGAAACAATGTAAAAAAAATAATGCAGATATAATTATGTTACAAGAGACACATCTAAAAAAACAGGAATTAGACAAACTTAAAGTAGGATGGGTAGAGGAGGTGATTGCAACACCCTGCACGACAAGAAAAAGAGGTGTAGCAATCTTATTAAATAAAAAATTAGATTATAAAATTGTGGGGAAAGAATTAGATATAGAAGGAAGGTTTGCAATTCTACATATTATAGTATACGAAAGATCTCTGATTTTATGCAATATTTATGGTCCAAATAGCCTAGATAAAGCTTTCTGGAACAAGATTCAAGTCATTCTAATGAAATATGGTACGGAGAACATAATATTGGGAGGCGATCTAAATATGGTGATGTATCCAACATTAGACAGGCTAAAACCCTCTAGGAATAGCAATAGCCGAGCAGAAACTAAATTACTTAAGAATTTGTGTAAAAATTTAAGACTTAAGGACATCTGGAGAATTCAGAACCCAGATGTAAAATGTTTTTCTTGTATATCCCATAGTCATAAAACTATGTCTAGGATAGATGCTTTCTTGATTTCGGAAAACTTATTAGGTACAGAAATATCAGCAGATATCAAAGAGGTGGTAATATCGGACCATGCTATTATCGTACTAAATTTTAAGTTTAAAGGGGTCAAAAGAGACCCAGCAAAGTTTTTTTTCCCGACATACCTAAGTACAAATGTACAATTCAAGGACTGGTTAAAGAGAAAATGGCAGGAATATATGTATTACAATAAGGAATATGAAAATAGCTATGAAATTCTCTGGGAGGCTTTTAAAGCGTTCATTAGAGGGGAAATCAAGGCGTATTTAGTGAAAAATAAGCGGATAGCACAACAGAAAGAGTTACAGCTAGCAGGACAAGTACATAATTGTTATAATGCGTTCTTAAGTGATAGATCAGGGACACTCTGGGACAAATATATAAGGGCCAAACTAGGAAGAGACACTTTTCTCATGCAAAAGGTAAGACAAGAAGATCTTAGAACAAGGGCGTTTTTCTACAGACATAGTGGCAGGGCTGGTAAATTTTTGGCAAATTTAGTAAGAGTCAGGAAGAAGAAACGGGCTATAGAGACGATTAGAAAGGGATCAGAGAGATTGACTAATATTAAAGAAATAAACGAGTATATATATAAATATTACCAAAACTTATATATAAAGGATAAGATTAATTTGGAAGCTAAAGCAGATTTTTGGGATAAAATTAGATTACCAAAGCTAGATAAAGAAGACTTAGACGAGTTAAATAGACCTATATCACAGGAAGAAATAAAGAAAGTAATTAATAAAACGGCGATTAACAAGGCCCCTGGCCCAGATCAGATTCCGATAGAACTTTATAAAATTTTGCAGGAAGAAATAATCCCTACGTTAGAAGGCCTTTTTAATAAAATATATATCAATAATAAAATGCAGTCCAAATATTTTTCAAATTCAACAATTTCATTAGTCTTGAAAAAAGGTAAGAACCCGGAAGAGATGGGTTCATACAGACCCATCTCATTGTTAAATAGCGACTATAAACTACTTATGAGTGTAATTGCTCAAAGACTAAAGAAAATGATGGCCCCATTAATACATAAAGATCAAGTTGGCTTTATGCCTAATAGGACTTCTACAACCAATCTGAGGAAAGTACAGTTGATAATAGACTACTATTGGAACCAGATTAAAAAAAAGGGAAAGGGGATTCAAACAGATATGGCTGTCACATCTATAGATGCTGAAAAAGCCTTTGATATGATTACATGGGATCATTTATTTACAACAATTAGAAACTTTGGAATCACAGGTTCTTTCCTCAGATTGGTACAACTGATATATAACGAGCCGCAGGCTAACATCTTGATAAATGGTAATATATCACAAAATTTCACTTTACAGAAAGGAACCAGACAAGGGTGCCCGTTATCCCCTTATTTGTTCAATTTAGCTATTGAACCTTTAGCGATATATTTGAGAAAGGAAATAGATGGGATATGGCTAGGGAATAGAAGAATTACACTTTTACTATACGCTGATGACTTACTGGTCTTCCTAAGAGATACGCAAAAAAATATTCCTCTACTAATTCAAATTCTATGTGAATTCGGTAAGTTTGCTGGCTATAAAGTAAACCTTGATAAATCAGAGATTTTTTGGTTAAAAGAAAAAAGAGATAGTTATAAGAATGCTCCATTTAAGAATGCAAATGGAAAGTTAAAATATTTAGGTATCATACTGTCTAGAGACCCTGAAAATTGGTATACACTAAATTACCCGCAAATTTGGGCAAAATTGTCTAAGGATATGGCCAGCTGGGCTAATTTTCCACTGACCTTGTCAGGTAAAATAAACCTAATTAAAATGGTCCTATTCCCTAAAATCCTGTACTTGCTACAAAATTTACCTAGATTTATCAATCGTAAGGATTTAGTATCATTTAAAAGGGACTGTCTAAAATTTTTATGGGGCAACAAACGTAAAGCGATTGCATTACATAATCTGTCACTATTTAAATCAGGGGGTGGCTTAGCTTTCCCAGATATAGAGCTATATAATTTAATATGTATGGGTAAATTTGCATTAGAATGGCTAACAGAGGCAAACTATTTCGCCACAAATGATATAGAAGAATTTCTAGTGGCCCCATATGGCTTAAAAGCTTTATTACATTACAATGGGAAATTACCAGATAAAGTTAAAAAGCTATCCACCGTTAAGAATATAATTATTGCATGGCATAAACTTCTGAAATTACTACGAGTTAGCCCGGAATACTCAAAATACTTGACTATAGTGGGGAACCCCAATTTTATACCAGCAATAGAGTCGAAAGTCTTTCATAGATGGAAGAGGAAGGGCCTAACTTTCATACAACAACTGCAAGATAGGGACACTAAAGCTTGTAGAACGTTCCAGGATTTAAGAAGTGAGTTTGGAATCCCAAACAATGAATTTTACGCGTACTTGCAAATACGGCATTTTCTAGAAACTTTTAACAAAGAATCTATACAAGATAGCTTAGGCGAAAAGATGAATATGGTACTGAATATGTATAGTCAAGGAAACTATTCTATCTCCTTTTGGTACAAGATAATAAAAAAGTTCCAAGAAACAACAAGAATAGGGGCTTTAGCAGCAAGCTGGCGACAGCCAATTGAGAGGCTACAAAAAAGTTTCAATTTAGTAGACAAAGCAACACTATCTATAGGTTGGAGAGAGTCCCAAATGAAAGTGATAAATAAGGTATATATTACACCTGCCGTAAAAGCTAAATGGGATAAAAATGCCGAAAATAAATGTGCTAGATGCAGCTTCCCTTTAGCGGATCGGACCCATTGTCTATGGTCCTGCCCAAAGATTAAAAAATTCTGGAGTAAGTTGAATTTCTGGTTGAACAGAATTAACGGGAAAAAGATTAAGTTAGAAAAAGAGGATATTATCTTTATGTATCAAACTCCCAGACAACAGATTAATTTTAAATTTGTAAATACAGCAATATTAATAGGGAGGTCTTTAATCCTGAAATATTGGAAGTCCACGAAAGCCCCCAGTTTAATAGAATGTATTAATAAAATTAAGGGACAATTAATTGTGGAGCAATTTGATACGACAGTTAATTCTGAAACTCAGATCAAACGCTTCCTTGACAAGTGGAGGAGATTTATTCAGGCTTTTTCGGAAATAGAACAGAAACGGTTAATATACCCTTTTAGAGAGTCAGAAACATTGAATAATGCGATTGCTAGAAATGAGTTTCCAAATTGGAATTAAGTAATGGGGGGCCCCCCCTTCCCTTGTTGTGGGTTTGTTTTTCCTTTTTTTTTTTTTTGTGTTTGTATAAAACTGAAGTACGAAAATTATAGTTGTAATAAGGATGAGATGATTGCCTTGTATGGCGAATTCTTTGTTTTTTTTTGTGTTTGTATAAAACTGAAGTACGAAAATTATAGTTGTAATAAGGATGAGATGATTGCCTTGTATGGCGAATTCTTTGGTTTTTTTTGTGTTTGTATAAAACTGAAGTACGAAAATTATAGTTGTAATAAGGATGAGATGATTGCCTTGTATGGCGAATTCTTTTTTTTTTTTTTTTTGTGTTTGTATAAAACTGAAGTACGAAAATTATAGTTGTAATAAGGATGAGATGATTGCCTTGTATGGCAAATTTTTTGTTTTGTTTTCATGATGTCGGGAATGCCCTGTCATATATATTTGTTTTATTTTATGTACAATAAAAATTTAAAAAAAAAAAAAAAGAAAAAAAAAGAAAATAAACTTATTTTTTGGGTTGTGGATTAATTTTTTTCAGCGGAAAATGGCTGTTTTTATTTAATTCCCTCCCTCTCTAGTGACTCTTGAGTGGAGATCCACATCTTGGGTATTGCTATCCCATACGGCACTAGCTCATGGACTCTTGCCAATTACATGAAAGAAAACATAATTTATGTAAGAACGTACCTGATAAATTCATTTCTTTCATATTGGCAAGAGTCCATGAGGCCCACCCCTTTTTTATGGTGGTTATGATTTTTTGTATAAAGCACAATTATTTCCAAATTTCTTTTGTTGATGCTTTCTACTCCTTTCTTTATCACCCCACTTCTTGGCTATTCGTTAAACTGAATTGTGGGTGTGGTGAGGGGTGTATTTATAGGCATTTTGAGGTTTGGGAAACTTTGCCCCTCCTGGTAGGATTGTATATCCCATACTTCACTAGCTCATGGACTCTTGCCAATATGAAAGAAATGAATTTATCAGGTAAGTTCTTACATAAATTATATTTTCTAGTTTGGGAAAGCTTACTCATGAATGAGGAAAAGGCTTGAAGAGACATTAAAGGGACAGTGTACTGTAAAAATGTATTTCTTTCAACTTGTTCCCAATAATCTATTTTACCTGCTGCAGTACAAGAAATTGTTTACATATACAGTACGTAATTTGCCTTTATTTTGACATCTGAAAAAGTTGTTTTTGCCGGTGATATCCCTGCCTATACTGAAAATTTGAATGCTTTAAGGGACAGTCTAGTCAAAATTAAACTTTCATGATTCAGATAGGACATGCAATTTTAAACAACTTTCCAATTTACTTTTATCATCAAAGTTGCGTTGTTCCTTCATATTCTTTGTTGAAAGCTAAACCTAGGTAGGTTAATATTCTAATTTGACTAGTTCATGTGTGTCATATAGATATTTTGCTAAATTCCATGCAGTTATTTAGAAGTCAGCACTGATTGGCTAAAATGCAAGTCTGTCAAAAAAACTGAAATAAGGGGGCTGTCTGCAGAGGCTTAGATATAAGGTAATCACATAAGTAAAAAGGATATTAATATAACTGTGTTGGTTATGCAAAACTGGGGAATGGGTAATAAAGGGATTATCTATCTTTTTAAACAATAACAATTCTGGAGTAGACTGTCCTTTTAAGGTTTGGCTATACAAAAGCTGTGTAAACATAGCCAGAAGAAGAAATTACACTTCCAGTAGGGGTTAGGATAAACAAGTAATATATTTTTCAATTGTTCTCTAAACGTGTTGGGCTCTTGTATAGAGACAGAGATAAGATAAAGAAGCATGTTTGTGTATAGAGAGCAATAAAATAAGGAGATCTGGTTTTCCTGCAAACTCAACCCATTTTAATGGATTGTGCAAAAACAGCTATTGCATATATACAAAAATTAAACTAAAAGAGCAATTTCACATACATTTTATACTCTGCTGCTGGTATAAACTCTGCTGCTGGTATAACAAGCCACTGTAAACACATTAAGGGGAAAATCGTCACTTTGTGTAAACCTTGGATTTGCCCCTTGGGGTCAAAAAACAAATTCTGGATTAGGCAATTTGCAGGGTTTTGAAAACCTAAGTTACAGATTTTGCTTTTTGGCATTTATCGAGCGTGGGTCAACACAAATTTTACACAAAAGGAAGAGGTGTTTAACATCCATTTAAATGGGATATACGGTACATAAAAAGAGTTGTGTTCACTTTGACCCCAGAACTCTCCCACCTCTACCAAGACTATAAGGGTACCATACATGCCTAATACAATAATGTAGAGGCAAGTCTGATCAGAAGATGAGATATGCAAGAAGGAGGGCGGAGCATTTTCACCTCTTAGCCAATAACTGTGCGGGCCAATCGGCATTATGCTGTATGGCTAGATTGCTATTGGCTAAGAGAATGCTATTGACAAAAAGGAGTTTGCCGTGACCGACTGGAGGTGCTCAGCTTGGCATTAAACTCGCTGCAAATAAAGGTACTTTCAGCATGAAGTTTTTTATCCTAGCATTTCAGGAACGCTAGGATTTGCCATCACTTTAATGGCAAAATGCGTTGGTTAAATGTGAATACCGCTGATTGTAATAGGAGTTGGTATCAAGAGTGAGCGCTTCTGAAAATACCCATGATGTAATGGTGCTGCTATCACATACACGAGAGCCTAGGCTGGAGTGACACAGACAGATGATTGGCAGTGAGCGGTCAACAGCAATAAGACATCACGGATCAGAGACGATCACAAAGATGAGATATGCAAGAAGGAGGGCGGGACTGTAGAACAGAGTTCTCAGTTTGGGAGTGTCTTTCAAAATACAAAACCCCTGTGAACCAGAAAAAAATTAATATACCTCGTCTGTTCTGCAGCATTAAATAGACTTTCCTGCTTTTTTATCTGCTTCCAAATGATCAATTTTACCTGCTTCGGTGTATTAAATTGTTTACTAATAGTTCCTTCATCTTTGTCATTTGAAATAACTGTTTTACCAGTTTAAACCAGCACCTATATGTATACTGCAGTATTAGCTATAAAAAAGCTAGGTAAATAAGTCAGCAGCATAATAAGAGTCAGCAGCAGAAATCAACCTTATAGTGGGGGTGAGAGAGCGCTTGCATCATTTAAAAGAGTGTTCCTGTAGGAGCTTTAAATACAATGAACTGATTATCAGCTATCATTCTAATAAAATAGTGATAAATATATCTTTTTAGATTTAACCACAAATTACATTATTCTCATGAATAATATTAACCACATTAGGCAGAAACAATGCATTTTATACAAAAGGCCCTATTGTTATAATTAAAAAAAACAGGAAGGGAAACTTATGAGATAAAGCACTGAACTCTGAAAACATCTGCGCTGTATAAACTATAAAATAATATTCTGAAATAGAACTTTAGAATAAGCTTTAAAGGAACAGTAAAGTTATTTTCCTGCAATGCATAGAATATGTTGCAGGCAGCTATAAGTAAAATGAAAAGCATTTTTCAAGTATGTTTTTACATACCCTCTGGTGCTTGATAAGATCAATCAGATCCCAAAACTCTAAACAGGCTGGAGGTACAGCCAATCAGATCCCAAAACTCTAAACAGGCTGGAGGTACAGCCAATCAGATCCAAAAACTCTAAACAGGCTGGAGGTACAGCCAATCAGATCCCGAAACTCTAAACAGGCTGGAGGTACAGCCAATCAGATTCCAAAACTCTAAACAGGCTGGAGGTACAGCCAATCAGATCCCAAAACTCTAAACAGGCTGGAGGTACAGCCAATCAGATCCCAAAACTCAATTTTTATTCATTCTCTTGGTATCTTTATTTTAAAAAGCAATCATTTAAGCTTAGGAGCCAGCACATTTTTGGTTAAGCACTCTGGTTAGCGCTTGCTGATTGCTGGATACGTTAGCTACACCAATCAGCAAGCGCTACCCAGGTGCTAAACCAAAAATAGGTCGGCTTCTTAGCTTAAATTGCTGCTTGCAAATAAAAATACCAAGAGAACGAAGACAAATTGATAATAAGAGTAAATTAGAAAGTTGCTTAAAGGGACAGGAAACCCCAAAATTCATTTGGATAGAGAATACAATTTTAAACAACATTCCAATTTACTTCTATTATTTTAGTTGCTTAATTCTTTAGATATCCTTTGTTGAATAAATAGCAATGCACATGGGTGAGCCAATGACACAAGGCATCTATGTGCAGCCACCAATCAGCAGCTACTGAGCCTATTTATATATGTTTTTCAACAAAGGATATTAAGAGAGTAAAGCAAATGGGATAATAGCATTACATTGGAAAGTTGTTTAAAATTGTATGCTCTATCTGAATCATGAAAAAAAATTGGGTATTATGTCCCTTTAAGTAAAAGCTGTTCAAATGTATTTTCTAAACTAATACTGCAGTATTCTTTTATACTTCCTGCTGATCCACACTGGCTGATAAGACCTCTGTTATAAGGGCATCTTAAAGGGACAGTCAACACCAGAATTTTTGTGTTTAAAAAGATAGATAATCCCTTTATTACCCATTCCCCAGTTTTGCACAACCAACACAGTTATATTAATACACTTTTTACCTCTGATTACCTTGTATCTAAGCTTCTGCTGACTGCCCCCTTATTTCAGTTCTCTTGACAGACTTGCATTTTAGCCAATCAGTGTTCACTCCTAGGTCACTTCTCGTGCATGAGCTCAATGTTATCTATATGAAACACATGAACTAATGCCCTCTCGTGGTAAAAATGCATTCAGATTAGAGGCAGTCTTCAAGGTCTAAGAAATTAGCATATGAACCTCCTAGAATTAGCTTTCAACTAAGAATACCAAGAGAACAAAGCAAAATTGGTGATAAAAGTAAATTGGGAAGTTGTTTAAAATCACATGCCCTATTTAAATTATGAAAGTTTTTTTGGACTTGACTGTCCCTTTAAAGGGACATAAAACCCATTTTTTTATTTCCTGATTCAAATATAACATACAATTTTATTCTTTGTTGAAAAGCAGGTAGGTAAGTTCAGGGGTGTGCATGTGTCTGCAGAACTATATGGCATCAGTTTTGCAAGAATGCTGTACATTTGCAAGGGCACTAGATGGCATATGCATGCTACCTATTTAGATATTTATTCAGCAAAGAATAACATGAGAACAAAGCAAATTTGATAATAGAATTTTATTTTAATTGTAGTCTCTATATAAATCATGAAAGAAAAATTTGAGGTTTGCTTCCCTTTAAATGAATTGTTTGATAACTTTGGAAAAGCCTTAAAGTTATGGTAAATTCTACTGTCTTTAAAACACTAGGATTTACCAGAGCTACAAATAAAGTCTAAAAACTTCATGCAGCGAGTTTATGCCGAGCACCTCTGACCACCCACAGTTTAATAAGGTGACATTTTCACCCCTTAGCCAATAGCCATCCGGGCCAGCTGGCATTATGCTGTATGGCTAGATTGCTAATGATTAAGAGAAAACTATTGACACAAAGGAAATTGCCATGGGTTCCGTGATAAAATGGTGCCGTTATCACATGACCACATACACGAGAGCGTAGGGTGGAGTGACACAGACCGATGAATGGCAGTGAGCGGTAAACTGCAATAAGACGTCATGAATCAGAGACGATCAAGAATCTTAAAGGTATTAAAACTGGAACTGTTATGCCTTGGATATAAATTGAGTATGTATTACAACCTGCCTGGTTGTGCTTTCTATAGTGGATTATTATTTCCTATTTTGGAGGCTTTTTATTTATCGCATGTACTGTGCAAAAGTCTTAGGCAGGTGTGAAAGTATTCTGAAAAGAATGCTTTCAAAAATAGAAATGTTAATAGTTAATTTTTATCAATTAACAAAATGCAAAGTGAGTGAAATGAAGAGAAGAAAAATCTAAATCAAATAACTATTTGGTGTGAACTCCCGGTGCCTTATAAACAGCATGAATTCTTCTAGGTACACTTGTGTAAAGTCAGGGATTTTGTAGACATATACAGGCCCATTTATCAAAGGGCTTGCGGACCTGATCCGACACTGCGGATCAGGTCCGCAAGACCTCGCTAAATGCGGAGAGCAATACGCTCTCCGCATTTAACATTGCACCAGCAGCTCACAAGAGCTGCTGGTGCAACGCCGCCCCCTGCTGACTCGCGGCCAATCGGCCGCCAGCAGGGAGCTGTCAATCAACCCGATCGTATTCGATCGGGTTGATGTCTGGCGATTCCTGTCCGCCTGTTCAGAGCAGGCGGACAGGGTTATGGAGCAGCGGTCTTTAGACCGCTGCTTCATAAGTTGTGTTTCTGGCGAGTCTGAAGACTCGCCAGAAACACGGCCCTTCAAGCTCCATACGGAGCTTGATAAATGGGCCTGATAGTCAGGTGCATGATTAAACAATTTTACCAGATAGGTGCTAATGATCATCAATTTAAGATGTAGGTTGAAACACAATCCTTAACCAAAACAGAAACAGCTGTGTGGGAGGAATAAAACTGAGTGGGGAACAGCCAAACTCTGCTAACAAGGTGAGGTTGCTGAAGACAATTTAAAGAGAAAAGTCATACACCCTAGCAAAGCTGAGCACAGCAACACAAAACAAGGTAGTTATCCTGAATCAGCAAGGGTTCTCTCAGGCAGAAATTTTAAGGCAGATAGAAGTTTCCAGATGTGCTGTCCAAGCTCTTCTGAGGAAGCACAAAGAAACGGGCAACTTTGAAGATCGTAGACACAGTGGTCGGCCAAGGAAACTTAGTGCCGCAGATGAGACACATCATGCTTAATTCCCTTCATAATCAGAAAATGGCCAGCAGTGCCATCACCCCAGAAACCAGTGGGACCTTGGCAACTCATATACTGTCTGGAGAAGCCTGGACAAATGTGGTCTACACTGAAGACTTATGGCCTAAAAGCCATACTTCCAACGTGGAAACAAGACCAAGCAACTCAACTATTCATGAACACTCAGAAAAATGGCAGCAGGTGCTCTGGACTGAAAAGTCAAAATCTGAAATATTTGGCTGTAGAAGAAGGCTGGAGAGAGGTACAAGAATGAGTGTCTGCAGGAAATAGTCAAGCACGGTGGAGGTTCATTGCAAGTTTGGGGCAGCATTTCTGCAATAGGAGTTCAGGATTTAGTCAGAATTAATGGGCTCCTCAACGCTGAGAAGTACAGGCAGATACTTATCTTACTTAGAAGAATTGATGCTGTTTTGAAGGAAAAGGGTGGTCGCACCAAATATTGATTTGATTTAGATTTTTCTTATGTTCACTCTGCATTTTCTTAATTGGATATGAAACCCATTTTTTTTCTTTCATTATTTATATAGAGCTACTTCTAGGCTCTAATTTGCTTCAGTCTCTCGATATCCTTTGTTAAAAAGCATATCTAAATAGGCTCAGTATCTGCTGATTGTGGCTGCACGTACAGTAGATACTTTGTGTTATTGGCTCACCCATAATCATTGCTATTTCTTCAACAAAGGATACCTAAAGAATTAAGCAAATTAGATAATAGAAGTAAACTGGAATGTTGTTATAAATTTTGTTCTCTATCTGAATCATTAAAGAAAATTGTTGTGTTTCATGTCCCTTTAACTGTTAAAAATAAACTATTAACCTTTCCCATTTTGAAAGCATTCTAACTTTACAGCATTTTTTCACACATAAGACTTTTACACAGTACTGTACTTTTATAAAGCCATTTCCGGTTATTTTTAAACAAAAAAATTTGCAAAATGTTTCAGCCCCCCCCCCCCGTAAAACAGGTCCTTTCACTGTGTTATTCCCCAAAAAAACTGCCTGTTGTTATTATATTTTGATCTAGTAAAGCTGGTTGTTATTAATAAAGATTTGGCAATTTAAATTAATAACTAATAGATTTTGAGAGATACCTATAAATTACCCAAGGAAGGTGGCCTAGGAATCCCACATCTCCGTTCATATAAACTAGCCATATCCCTACAGAGAATAACAGATTGGTGTAGATTTGATGGAACATTCCAAAAGTTGGATTCAGATAGGAGCTGCCATGGCTCTTTCCCCAAATCTGAACGGAGTGTGTTGGAACCTGGCCCTTTTTAACAAACAAGCCATTTCATCCTTCTTCATTTCCAATGAAACATGGGCTGATTGGAGACAGATTCGTAAATCACAAGAATTTATTCTCCTCTTACCACAATACTACATATCTCAGATTTTCCGCCAGGCTTTCAGCAGGGGCCTGGGATGCCTTTAAGGCTCTGGGAATTCCTCCCTATATACCTTCTTATGGACAGTAAAAAAATCAAATCCTCACAACAATTAGATGAACTAAACCACAACTTTTTATCCTCATGGTTCAGAACACACCAGGTCAAACACTTTATTGTAACACACAGGAACAAATCTGATTTCCTAAGACCACTTACAGTTTTTGAGCATCTATGTACGTCAGAAAAATCTGTCCCTAGAACAATATCAATTCTATACAAACTAACATTAACCAATACCTTCCCCCGGCTCCCATCATTCACGGAGAGGTGGGACAAAGAACTGAGCACCTCCACTTCCTCACAGGCCTGGACGCTTAGGTTTAACCACTTATCACAAGCAAGCCACTCGTCGCATGCAAAAGAAACGAACATGAAATTGATGATGAGATGGTATTTAACTCCAGCCAAAATAAAATATATTTACAAAAGGTCTTTGGGCCTGTGCTGGAGAGGATGCCAACAAGAGGGCCACCTGTCACATATTTGGTGGGAATGCGCCTATATCAAGCACTATTGGGACAGCTTTTTTTAAAACTTTAACAAAGTCTTAGGGTCACAGCTTTCTCCTTCGCCCGAATTAATATTACTTAGCCACCCGGTAAACTTCGCTTGTAAGTTACGGAAACACCTATATTAAATTATGCTTAATGCAGTCAATGAATTAATACCAAAATGTTGAAAATCTACTCGCATACCCACCGTCCAAGAATGGATTGATCTAGTCAACAATAATCTTTTATTAGAAAGATTCCACTACCTCAAGGTAGGACAACTATCCTTTTTCTATGACATACAATATTCTATGGGAATCTTTTACGTAGGGGAACCCTCAAGCTTAATGATACACTATGCATTTCAAACTTACTAATTGCATAACCATTCAATATCATCTTCCGAGACGTACCAGACGAGTAAACAAACAAATAAACAAGCAAATACTTAGAAGAGAACTGTAACTTCTTTTCTCTCTCCTATTTATGCTTTTTTTCCCCTTTCTCTATTTTGTTATACTTCCCACAAGCATGTGATATATGCTCTGCTCAATGCTTAAATGGTTTAATATATATATTGGCAGCAGATCAGGAGACGATTCTGAAAACATTTAGGTTAAACTATGTTAAAACTGACACGCTGCCGCATTGTTGTGGTTAATGTTATCATTATCATTGAATTCTTTGGCCATACCAAGTTTTGATCCATGCTTTAATATTCTGCATTATCTGAATTTACAATAAAACGAATATAAATAAAAAAAAGATTTTGAGCGATACCAGCAGATTTTCTATTTAAATTCATTTGAAAAGTAACCCTGCTATTTAACGCTCCCCAGATTTTTTTTTGCTGTGTGATAGGGATGGGCGATTGTGCTGAAAGTGTAATTCATTTGGTGGAACAAATAGTGCTGTGGACATTCATTTTGGACAATCGAATGTTGATAAGAGTGAAACTTTATTAAAATTTGGTAATCAAATGTTATTTCCGGTTTTTGAATGTTACTTTAGTTTTTGAATGTTCATAATTAGATCGGATATCCAAATTCAAATTTTTTAATGTAACATTCGATTTAACAAATACTATTTAGAAGTTCAATAGTTCATGTGGTAGGGAATTTAGTAAATTGACATAATCGATACGAATGTATCAATTCAAATGTTTCTATTTCTAATATTGCATAATTTGAATTAGGGCTGTGCGAATAATCACATGATGTAAATAATCGCAATTTTTTTGGTCTACCGATTTTAAACCGCAAGGGTATGCAATTTTTTTAAATACCCCCCCCCCCACCCCCAGACTTTACCATCACTGAATGAATAATAGTTGATAGTCTCTGTGTGAGCACTAGCAAAGCTGATTTGAGGTTGTATTCCAGGATCAGGCCTGACACGCACTGGACAAGAGAACTGATAAAATAGAGTTCTGGAGCGTATGGGCAGCAACAAAAATAGCAAATACAATGAGACCTCCATGAACTAGCTTTTACCACACATGCTGCTTGTATAGTTTGGTACTAGAACAAAAATAAGAACATAGAGAGGCGCATGTGTGTATCAGTAGTAACGATGTAGGAAAATTGCAGAAAAATCCCTGTGCCAGGATACTCATATTTCCCAGGAGCACTCAGACAGTGCTATTAGATGCAGGCTGGATATTTTTACAGCAACCCAGCTTACTGTTCTGTCGAGTGCAAACACTCCTACATGTAGATACCCAGGAAAGCAGGAGCTCAGGAATCACAGGAGCACACAGCTGCAGAGTTTTCAACAGCTTATTACTTCCAGTGGAAGTGATTGGTAAAGGATAAGCAAGGAAGGTTCCAGTTAAAAAAGGTTCAACAACCAATTTATTAAAAAAAGTCATAAAAACATGTTAAGAACAGGAACCAAAATAGGTGGGGTGTAGTGGCAAACCCCCCTAAAAAATGCTACGCGTTTCTCAGCACTTCAAACGCTGTTTCATCAGGCATACAAATAAGGCTTTACCAATCAGAAAAAGCACCTGAGAACCACCCTCACAGAGGAGTGGTCTCCTCAAATTAACCCTTTGTTTGAAACACATATTCTCATCCATAATATTGAAATAGGTCTATAGTGTATAAAATGTTTATTTTAAAAGGCTTCATTTTAATAAAATCTTAAAATTGTAAATACTGTGATTCAATACTAAATAGTGTTAAAAAGAAAGAAAGAATGTATATATAGTATATATAGAATAATTGTGATTTTGTATCATTATGAAGAAAAGTATGATCAACTGAAATTCATGGGGAAATAAAATAAATTAACACTCTAATGGTGTCAGTATCCCCTAAATAACCAAAAGAAAAAAAGGTCAGGTGTATAGTGTGTATTATCGAATCTTAATTTATATACAATGTCAGAAAAATGATAGAGGTGCAGTGTTTTACTTATTGCAAGGCACGCTGATAACGTGCAGTATTAAACTTGGGAGTGAACATGCTAAGCGAATTGCTAACATCCAATGCCGTCATAAAAACGGCGTGTAAATAAAATAAGTGATAAGTGCATAACAAATCACCATACCGTAATGATAATGATGTATCTTTTAAATACGTAAAGAAATCTTCTTGACGATTTCAAAGTTAGTTCGTGCCGTGCCTTGTTAATAGGTCCTCACACTAAGGGACCGTATTTACTTCCGGTCTCGTGACTTTAGTAAGGGCGTGACTACAGGTAAAGTTAAATGACAGCGAGATGATGGTGAAGCGCTAATGGCAACGCTAAATGTCATATATAAAGTGAGGGAGTAAGATTAATGACCCTAAGTTATGTGAGAATATTAAACAAAATAAAAAACAGAATTTATGCTTACCTGATACATTTCTTTCTCCTACGGTGTGTCCGGTCCACGGCTTCATCCTTACTTGTGGGATATTCTCTTCCCCTACAGGAAATGGCAAAGAGAGCACACAGCAAGAGCTGTCCATATATTCCCCCCTCTGGCTCCGCCCCCCAGTCATTCGACCGACGGTTAGGAGAAAAAGGAGAAACTATAGGGTGCCGTGGTGACTGTAGTGTATGGAATAATTTTTTTTTTTTAAACCTGACTAAAAAGCCAGGGCGGGCCGTGGACCGGACACACCGTAGGAGAAAGAAATTTATCAGGTAAGCATAAATTCTGTTTTCTCCTACATTGGTGTGTCCGGTCCACGGCTTCATCCTTACTTGTGGGAACCAATACCAAAGCTTTAGGACACGGATGAAGGGAGGGAACAAGTCAGGTTACCTAAACGGAAGGCACCACGGCTTGCAAAACCTTTCTCCCAAAAATAGCCTCCGAAGAAGCATAAGTATCGAATTTGTAAAATTTGGCAAAAGTATGCAGAGAAGACCAAGTCGCTGCCTTACAGATCTAATCAACAGAAGCCTCGTTCTTGAAGGCCCATGTGGAAGCCACAGCTCTAGTAGAGTGAGCTGTAATTCGTTCAGGAGGCTGCCGTCCGGCAGTCTCATAAGCCAATCCGATGATGCTTTTCAGCCAAAAAGAAAGAGAAGTAGCAGTAGCTTTCTGCCCTCTCCTCTTACCAGAATAAACGACAAACAAGGATGAAGTCTGTCTGAAATCCTTTGTTGCTTCTAAATAGAATTTTAAAGCACGGACCACATCTAAATTGTGTAACAAACGTTCCTTCTTCGAAACTGGATTCGGACACAGAGAAGGAACAACTATTTCCTGGTTAATATTCCTGTTGGAAACCACTTTTGGAAGAAAACCAGGTTTGGTACGCAAAACAACCTTATCTGTATGGAATACCAGATAGGGTGAAGTACACTGCAAAGCAGACAATTCAGAAACTCTTCTAGCAGAAAAAATAGCAACCAAAAACAGAACTTTCCAAGATAGTAACTTAATATCTATGGAATGTAAAGGTTCAAACAGAACCCCTTGAAGAACTGAAAGAACTAAGTTTAGACTCCATGAAGGAGTCATGGGTCTGTAGACAGGCTTGATTCTGACTAAGGCCTGTACAAATGCCTGTACATCTGGCACTGCTGCCAGACGTTTGTGCAACAAAACAGACAGAGCAGATATCTGTCCTTTTAGAGAACTCGCTGACAACCCTTTATCCAAACCCTCTTGGAGAAAGGAGAGTATCCTAGGAATTTTAATTTTACTCCAAGAGAATCCCTTGGATTCGCACCAACAGATATATTTTTTCCATATTTTATGGTAAATTTTCCTAGTCACAGGTTTTCTGGCTTGGACCAGAGTATCTATAACTGAATCTGAAAACCCACGCTTAGATTAAATCAAGCGTTCAATTTCCAAGCAGTCAGTTGCAGAGAGACTAGATTTGGATGTTCGAATGGACCTTGTACTAGAAGATCCTGTCTCAAAGGTAGCTTCCATGGTGGAGCCGATGACATATTCACCAGGTTTGCATACCAAGTCCTGCGTGGCCACGCAGGAGCTATCAGAATCACAGAGGCCTTCTCCTGTTTGATCCTGGCTACAAGCCTGGGAAGGAGAGGAAACGGTGGAAACACATAAGCTAGGTTGAACGACCAAGGCGCCACCAATGCATCCACTAGTGTCGCCTTGGGATCCCTGGATCTGGACCCGTAGCGAGGAACCTTGGAGTTCTGATGAGACGCCATCAGATCCATGTCTGGAATGCCCCATAGTTGAGTTAACTGGGCAAAGACCTCCGGGTGGAGTTCCCACTCCCCCGGATGGAAAGTCTGACGACTCAAATAATCCGCCTCCCAGTTGTCTACTCCTGGGATGTGAATTGCAGATAGATGGCAGGAGTGATCCTCCGCCCATTTGATGATCTTGGATACCTCTCTCATCGCCAAGGAACTCTTTGTTCCCCCCTGATGATTGATGTACGCTACAGTCGTCATGTTGTCCGACTGAAATCTGATGAATCTGCCTTCGCTAGTTGAGGCCAAGCCAGGAGCGCATTGAATATCGCTCTCAGTTACAGAATGTTTATCGGGAGAAGAGACTCTTCCCGAGACCATAGACCCTGAGCTTTCAGGGAGTCCCAGACCGCGCCCCAGCCTAAAAGACTGGCGTCGGTCGTGACAATGACCCACTCTGGTCTGCGGAAACTCATTCCCTGAGACAGGTGATCTTGAGTCAACCACCAACAGAGTGAGTCTCTGGTTAACTGGTCTACTTGAATCTGAGGAGACAAGTCTGCATAATCCCCATTCCACTGTTTGAGCATGCACAGTTGTAATGGTCTTAGATGAATTCAAGCAAAAGGAACCACGTCCATTGCTGCAACCATTAAACCTATTACCTCCATGCACTGAGCTATGGAAGGCTGAGGAATAGATTGAAGAACTTGACAAGCGTTTAGAAGCTTTAACTTTCTGACCTCTGTCAGAAAAATCTTCATTTCTACAGAATCTATTATTGTTCCTAGAAAAGGAACCCTTGTGGACGGGGACAGGGAACTTTTTTCTATGTTCACCTTCCACCCGTGAGACCTGAGAAAAGATAATACAATGTCTGTATGAGTCCTTGATCTGGAAAGGGACGACGCTTGGATTAGGATGTCGTCTAAGTAAGGTGCCACCGCAATGCCCCTCGGTCTTAGAACCGCTAGTAGGGACCCTAGCACCTTTGTGAAAATTCTGGAAGCAGTGGCTAAACCGAACGGAAGAGCCACAAACTGGTAATGTTTATCCAGAAAGACGAACCTTAGGAACTGATGATGATCTTTGTGGATTGGAATATTTAGGTACGCATCCTTTAAGTCCACGGTAGTCATGTATTGACCCTCCTGGATTGTTGGTAAAATCGTTCGAATGGTTTCCATTTTGAATGATGGAACTCTGAGAAATTTGTTTAGAATTTTTAAATCCAGAATTGGCCTGAAAGTTCCCTCTTTTTTGGGAACTACAAACAGGTTTGAGTAAAACCCCAGACCTTGTTCCGCTGTTGGAACTGGGTGTATCACTCCCATCTTTAATAGATCTCCTACGCAATGTAAGAATGCCTGTCTCTTTATCTGGTCTGAAGATAAGCGAGACATGTGGAACCTTCCCCTTGGAGGAAGTTCCTTGAACTCTAGAAGATACCCCTGAGAGACTATTTCTAGTGCCCAGGGATCCGGAACATCTCTTGCCCAAGCCTGAGCAAAGAGAGAAAGTCTGCCCCCTACTAGATCTGGTCCCGGATCGGGGGCTACCCCTTCATGCTGTCTTGGTAGCAGCAGCAGGCTTCTTGGCCTGTTTACCCTTGTTCCAGCCTTGCATTGGTTTCCATGCTGGTTTAGGCTGGGAAGAGTTACCCTCTTGTCTAGAGGCTGCAGAGTTAGGGGACGGTCCGTTCCTGAAATTGCGAAAGGAACGAAAATTAGATTTGTTCTTAGCCTTGAAAGGCCTATCCTGTGGGAGGGCATGGCCCTCTCCCCCAGTGATGTCTGAAATAATCTCCTTCAATTCTGGCCCAAAAAGGGTCTTACCATTGAAAGGAATATTAAGCAGTTTTGTCTTGGACGACACATCCGCCGACCAAGATTTTAGCCAAAGCGCTCTGCGCGCCACTATAGCAAAACCTAAATTTTTCGCCGCTAATTTAGCCAATTGAAAAGCGGCATCTAAAATAAAAGAATTAGCCAACTTTAGTGCGTGAATTCTGTCCATGACTTCCTCATATGGAGTCTCCTTATGGAGCGAATTTTCTAGTTCCTCGAACCAAAAAGCAATATTCTTCAGGCAAAACCTGCTAGGAATTAATATTGAAGGTCATAGAATAATTCAAGCTATATATGCTGATGATCTTCTTCTTTTTTTCTAAAATCTTAAGTATAATTTACGTATAATTATGGAGGCTCTAGAAACCTTTCACGCTTTCTCTGGTTTTGCGATTAATAAAGAAAAATCTGAACTCATGTGGCTTATTAAACTAAAAACCTCTCCAAAAATTCCTTTTAAGGAGGCTAAAGACTATATTACATATCTAGGGATAAAATTTGCTTCTAATTCTAAAAGATGGTACAATTTAAACTTTTTACCAGCCATTGCATCATTCAAGGAAGATCTAGAGAGATGGAGGAATCTGCCGTTATCTCTTGCAGGTCGTATTCACTTAATAAAAATGGTCTCCCTTCCAAAATGTATCTATATTTTTCAAGCTCTACCATTATTATTATTAAGGAAAGATCGAGTGATAATTAATAGATTAATAACACAATTTATTTGGAGCAACAAAAAACCCAGGATTGCGCTCAAACGATTATGCGCAAGGAAAGAGGCTGTAGGTATGGCTTTACCTGACTTTGAACTATACAATTTAGCATCTAACTTAAAATTTGTCTGGGACTGGTTGACCGATAAGGGTCATTTTACCTTTCCTGAAATTGAAGGAACTTTAGTAGCACCTTTTTCTCTTAAAGCACTGATGCATATGCCCCCGAATCGAATCCCCAAAGCTATAAAAAGGATGCCAATTATAGATCAACCAATACGGGCTTGGCGTCATTTCTGCTCTAAGATAGGGATCAACTATAGAGGATCGCCCTTTTTAACAATTAGAGGCAATCCAGAATTTGAGGAAGGATATGACTCTGCCAGATTTAATGCCTGGTCAGATTTAGGGATAAATTACATCTGGCAGTTGCTCAAAAGAGATGATAACTCTATAAAAACCTTTGATGATTGTAAATTAGAATATAACATGCCAAACCGCCTCTTCTTCTCTTATCTACAAATTCGGCATTATGTTGAACAATGTAAGAAAATAAAAACAATAGACTGGGACAATGATATACTTAAGCAGATAATCAGCATTTTCCAAATAGGGAAATTCTCTATTTCATACTCATATCACACTTTATTAGCATCACAAGAACAAAGCAATGCAAGATTTTTGGAACTAAAATGGGACCCACTCTGCAGAACTCAGATAGAACTAGAGTTAATGAAGAACTCAGGAGATAGGGTGGCAAAGGCGATGAAAGGAGAATATTTCAGGGAACAACAGGTAAAGATCCTCTACCATTGCTATTATACACCTGGGTGTCAAGCCTGATGGGATAAAGTCAGTGAAAAGATAGTTTGTAGTAAATGTAAATACTTTGCAGCAGATATGATCCACCTCTTCTGGTTCTGCCCAGTAATACAAAGATTCTGGGGGAAAATATCATTCTGGGCTACTAAGACTCTGAACCAATATTTTCAGGTAAATAAATTTGTAGTATTCTTTCTGGTAACCCAGGAGGAAGCCGGGTCTAATTATTTATTAATAAATACAGCAATTCTGATTGGTAGAAAACTTATATTGAAACATTAGAAGTCTAATAAAGAACCCAAATTTTCCGAATTTAAAAATGGGTTAATATATCAGATGTTTTTAGATCAAGCCTCAGTCCAGACACAGATAGATAATAATACTAAATTATTTTTGAATAAATGGGGAATATTCATTAAGTCATTGGAACAGGAAACTCAAAAATTGGTCCTTCAACCTTTCAAGAATTCTTTGTACATATTAGAAGCAAATTTAACAGGAGAGTGGCAGTTTACATGAGAGGATATGTATGATTTTGGTAGACGGAGGTGGAGGGGATGTGTTTTTTTTTTTTTCTTTTTTTTTTTTTGTTGGTTTTCTTTTTTTGTTGTTTGGGGTGTTTGGTTTGTTAGTTTATCATATGTTTAGTTTGTTTGTATTAATTTATAAAAAAAAAAGAAAATCCCAGCATTGTGGTACAAATGTAGTCCACCTAAGTTTTTAATAGGTCTAAAAGTAATCCGGAACAGCAGTTTATAATGTATCTAATGGAGCATGTTATCAATTATGCTGTATCACCAAGTCTATACTGTGTGCAGAATTATTAGGCAAATGAGTATTTTGACCACATCATCCTCTTTATGCATGTTGTCTTACTCCAAGCGGTATAGGCTCGAAAGCCTACTACCAATTAAGCATATTAGGTGATGTGCATCTCTGTAATGAGAAGGGGTGTGGTCTAATGACATCAACACCCTATATCAGGTGTGCATAATTATTAGGCAACTTCCTTTCCTTTGGCAAAATGGGTCAAAAGAAGGACTTGACAGGCTCAGAAAAGTCAAAAATAGTGAGATATCTTGCAGAGGGATGCAGCACTCTTAAAATTGCAAAGCTTCTGAAGCGTGATCATCGAACAATCAAGCGTTTCATTCAAAATAGTCAACAGGGTCGCAAGAAGCGTGTGGAAAAACCAAGGCGCAAAATAACTGCCCATGAACTGAGAAAAGTCAAGCGTGCAGCTGCCAAGATGCCACTTGCCACCAGTTTGGCTATATTTCAGAGCTGCAACATCACTGGAGTGCCCAAAAGCACAAGGTGTGCAATACTCAGAGACATGGCCAAGGTAAGAAAGGCTGAAAGACGACCACCACTGAACAAGACACACAAGCTGAAACGTCAAGACTGGGCCAAGAAATATCTCAAGACTGATTTTTCTAAGGTTTTATGGACTGATCAAATGAGAGTGAGTCTTGATGGGCCAGATGGATGGGCCCGTGGCTGGATTGGTAAAGGGCAGAGAGCTCCAGTCCGACTCAGACGCCAGCAAGGTGGAGGTGGAGTACTGGTTTGGGCTGGTATCATCAAAGATGAGCTTGTGGGGCCTTTTCGGGTTGAGGATAGAGTCAAGCTCAACTCCCAGTCCTACTGCCAGTTTCTGGAAGACACCTTCTTCAAGCAGTGGTACAGGAAGAAGTCTGCATCCTTCAAGAAAAACATGATTTTCATGCAGGACAATGCTCCATCACACGCGTCCAAGTACTCCACAGCGTGGCTGGCAAGAAAGGGTATAAAAGAAGAAAATCTAATGACATGGCCTCCTTGTTCACCTGATCTGAACCCCATTGAGAACCTGTGGTCCATCATCAAATGTGAGATTTACAAGGAGGGAAAACAGTACACCTCTCTGAACAGTGTCTGGGAGGCTGTGGTTGCTGCTGCACGCAATGTTGATGGTGAACAGATCAAAACACTGACAGAATCCATGGATGGCAGGCTTTTGAGTGTCCTTGCAAAGAAAGGTGGCTATATTGGTCACTGATTTGTTTTTGTTTTGTTTTTGAATGTCAGAAATGTATATTTGTAAATGTTGAGATGTTATATTGGTTTCACTGGTAAAAATAAATAATTGAAATGGGTATATATTTGTTTTTTGTTAAGTTGCCTAATAATTATGCACAGTAATAGTCACCTGCACACACAGATATCCCCCTAAAATAGCTATAACTAAAAACAAACTAAAAACTACTTCCAAAACTATTCAGCTTTGATATTAATGAGTTTTTAAGGTTCATTGAGAACATGGTTGTTGTTCAATAATAAAATTAATCCTCAAAAATACAACTTGCCTAATAATTCTGCACTCCCTGTATTGCACCCTGTGTGGTGTTGTAGATCTGTTATTTGTTATTGTACCATGGGCTGGTTATAAATAAATGGAAAAAAAAAAAAAAAGATACATCATTATCATTACGGTATGGTGATTTGTTATGCACTTATCACTTATTTTATTTACACGCCGTTTTTATGACGGCATTGGATGTTAGCAATTCGCTTAGCATGTTCACTCCCAAGTTTAACACTGCACGTTATCAGCGTGCCTTACAATAAGTAAAACACTGCACCTCTATCATTTTTCTGACATTGTATATAAATTAAGATTCGATAATACACACTATACACCTGACCTTTTTTTCTTTTGGTTATTTAGGGGATACTGACACCATTAGAGTGTTAATTTATTTTATTTCCCCATGAATTTCAGTTGATCATACTTTTCTTCATAATGATACAAAATCACAATTATTCTATATATACTGTATATATATTCTTTCTTTCTTTTTAACACTATTTAGTATTGAATCACAGTATTTACAATTTTAAGATTTTATTAAAATGAAGTCTTTTAAAATAAACATTTTATACACTGTATATACATTCTTTCTTTCTTTTTAACACTATTTAGTATTGAATCACAGTATTTACAATTTTAAGATTTTATTAAAATGAAGCCTTTTAAAATAAACATTTTATACACTATAGACCTATTTCAATATTATGGATGAGAATATGTGTTTCAAACAAAGGGTTAATTTGAGGAGACCACTCCTCTGTGAGGGTGGTTCTCAGGTGCTTTTTCTGATTGGTAAAGGTTTAGTAAAGCATGTGTATTTAAAGGCTAACTATAGCCTTATTTGTATGCCTGATGAAACAGCGTTTGAAGTGCTGAGAAACGCGTAGCATTTTTTAGGGGGGTTTGCCACTACACCCCACCTATTTTGGTTCCTGTTCTTAACATGTTTTTATGACTTTTTAATAAATTGGTTGTTGAACCTTTTTTAACTGGAACCTTCCTTGCTTATCCTTTACCAATCACTTCCACTGGAAGTAATAAGCTGTTGAAAACTCTGCAGCTGTGTGCTCCTGTGATTCCTGAGCTCCTGCTTTCCTGGGTATCTACATGTAGGAGTGTTTGCACTCGACAGAACAGTAAGCTGGGTTGCTGTAAAAATATCCAGCCTGCATCTAATAGCACTGTCTGAGTGCTCCTGGGAAATATGAGTACCCTGGCACAGGGATTTTTCTGCAATTTTCCTACATTGTTACTACTGATACACACATGCGCCTCTCTCTCTATGTTCTTATTTTTGTTCTAGATTATTTGTCGCTAAGGTGTAAAGAGAGTGCTGCACCATTTCGGACTTCCAGAGATATTCCCTTATTGGAGGACAAGATTGAAACAACTTTTAGATGCACCAGACATCATATGTGTTGGGACTCTACTATTTAAATCTATGAGGTTTGCATATCTATATCCAGTGGGTGTTTACCCATAGATTGGAAAGTTTATCTCTTTTATATGAACGTTCTAAGAATACCACTCAGCCTAATCATAATCATATATATGTACCAATAATATTACTTTATACTATTGCGAATATTTCTACAATTGTTTATACTTTTATACATCTATATTGATTCATTGAATATAATTACATATGTAGGTTTGAGTTCATTTGGTGTATTTATATTGTGAATAGCGCCCTCTATTGGAAGTGACTATTTTTAGTCCTTCTGTGTAATATAGTCCGGTACTGTCTGCCTGTGTTTTCCCAGACCCGCCTCAATGAAAAGACATAGGCCTCTATTTATCAAGCTGTCAACCGCAAATACGCTGGAATTCCGCAGCGTATTTGTGGCGAGCCTGATTCGCCGTAGTTATCAAACCCTACAGACCGGCAAAAGTAGAATATAGTGACGTAACATACGAACCGGCGGACTCAGTCCGACACAGATCAATGCTTATGTCACTACAGATGTTCCGAATGTAAGTTTGGCACAATCTGACTACTTTTGGAAGTTATCAAAGAACTATCAGGTACGCTTGCCACTATTCCGGGCCAGCGTACCTGGTTTTCAATCCGCCGCCCTGGAGGCGGCGGATGCCATAGGAATCAATGGGAGTCTGACAGCAGCGAAAGCTCATGTTCACTGCTGCCCGATATCCCATTGATTCCTATAGGAAATATCTACACCTAACGCCCTAACATGTACCCCGATTCTAAACACCCCAATCTGCCCGCCCCTACACCGCCGCCACCTACACTTATACTTATTAACCCCTAAACCGCCGCTCCCAGAGCCCACCGCTACTCTAATAAACTTCTTAACCCCTAAACCGCCGCTCACGGACCCCGCCGCAACTAAATAAAGTGTTTAACCCCTAAACCGCCGCTCCCGGAGCCCACCGCTACGCTAAAAAACTTCTTAACCCCTAAACCGCCGCTGCCGGACCCCGCCGCAACTAAATAAATTGCTTAACCCCTAAACCGCCGCCACCTACATTACATTTATTAACCCCTGATCTGCCCCCCCTACACCGTCGCCACTATATTAAATGAATTAACCCCTAAACCTAAGTCTAACCCTAACACCCCCCTAACTTAAATATTATTTAAATAAATATAAATAATATTACTATCATTAACTAAATTATTCCTATTTAAAACTAAATACTTACCTATAAAGTAAACCCTAAGCTAGCTACAATATAACTAATAGTTACTTTGTAGCTAGCTTAGGGTTTATTCTTATTTTACAGGCAACTTTGTATTTATTTTAACTAGGTACAATAGTTATTAAATAGTTATTAACTATATAATAACTACCTAGCTAAAATAAAGACAAATTTACCTGTAAAATAAATCCTAACCTAAATTACAATTACACCTAACACTACACTACAATTAAATAAATTAACGTAATTAACTACAATTACCTACAATTAAATAAAATTAACTAAAGTACAAAAAAAAATACAAAAAAAAATTACAGAAAATAAAAAAATAATTCCAAGAATTTTAAACTAATTACACCTAATCTAAGCCCCCTAATAAAATAAAAAAGCCCCCCAAAATAATAAAAATCCCTACCCTATACTAAATTACAAATAGCCCTTAAAAGGGCTTTTTGTGGGGCATTGCCCCAAAGTAATCAGCTCTTTTACCTGTAAAAAAAGAAATACAACCCCCCCAACATTAAAACCCACCACCCACACAGCCATCCCTACTCTAAAACCCACCCAAACCCCCTTACAAAAACCTAACACTAACCCCTTGAAGATCACCCTACCTTGAGCCGTCTTCACCCAACCGGGCCTAAGTCCTCAACGAAGCCGGGCGAAGTCTTCATCCAACCGGGCAGAAGAGGTCCTCCAGACGGGCAGAAGTCTTCATCCATGCGGCATCTTCTATCTTCATCTATCCGACGAGGAGCGGCTCCATCTTGAAGACATCCGACGCTTAGCATCCATCCAGACCGACGACTACCCGACGAATGACTGGTCCTTTAAATGACGTCATCCAAGATGGCGTCCCTTGAATTCCGATTGGCTGATAGAATTCTATCAGCCAATCAGAATTAAGGTAGGAAAAATCCTATTGGCTGATGCAATCAGCCAATAGAATTGAAGTTCAATCCTATTGGCTGATCCAATCAGCCAATAGGATTGAGCTCGCATTCTATTGCATCAGCCAATAGGATTTTTTCTACCTTAATTCCGATTGACTGATAGAATTCTATCAGTCAATCGGAATTCAAGGGACGCCATCTTGGATGACGTCATTTAAAGGAACCGTCATTCGTCATTAGTCGTCGTCTGGATGGATGGATGCTCCGCGTCAGATGTCTTCAAGATGGAGCAGCTCCTCGTTGGATGGATGAAGATAGAAGATGCCGCATGGATGAAGACTTCTGCCCATCTGGAGGACCTCTTCTGCCCGGTTGGATGAAGACTTCGACCGGCTTCGTTGAGGACTTAGGCCCGGTTGGGTGAAGACGGCTCAAGGTAGGGTGATCTTCAAGGGGTTAGTGTTAGTTTTTTTTAAGTGGGGTTTGGGTGGGTTTTAGAGTAGGGTTGGGTGTGTGGGTGGTGTGTTTTAATGTTGGGGGGGTTGTATTTCTTTTTTTACAGGTAAAAGAGCTGATTACTTTGGGGCAATGCCCCGCAAAAAGCCCTTTTAAGGGCTATTTGTAATTTAGTATAGGGTAGGGCTTTTTATTATTTTGGCGGGCTTTTTTATTTTATTAGGGGGCTTAGATTAGGTGTAATTAGTTTAAAATTCTTGTAATTATTTTTTTATTTTCTGTAATTTAGTGGGGGGGTTTTGTACTTTAGTTAATTTTATTTAATTGTATTTAATTGTAGCTAATTGTAGTTAATTAATTTAATTTATTTAATTGTAGTGTAGTGTTAGGTATAATTGTAACTTAGGTAAGGATTTATTTTACAGGTAAATTTGTCTTTATTTTAGCTAGGTAGTTATTAAATAGTTAATAACTATTTAATAACTATTGTACCTAGTTAAAATAAATACAAAGTTGCCTGTAAAATAAAAATAAACCCTAAGCTAGATACAATGTAACTATTAGTTATATTGTAGCTAGCTAAGGGTTTATTTTATAGGTAAGTATTTAGTTTTAAATAGGAATTATTTAGTTATGAATTGTAATTTTATTTATATTTATTTAAATAATATTTAAAGGGACACTCAATCAAAATTAAACTTTCATGATTCAGATAGAGCAGCCATTTTAAACAATTTTCCAATTTATTTCCATTAACTAAATGTGCACAGTCTTGTTATATTTTAACTTTTTGAGTAACCAGCTCCTACTGAGCATGTGCAAGAATAAGTGTGTATGCATTTGTGAATGGCTGATGGCTGTCACATGGTACGTGTATGCATTTGTAGTTGGCTGATGGCTGTCACATGGTACAGGGGGGAGTGGAAAAGACATAACTTTTAAAATTGTCAGAAAAAAAATCTACCACTCATTTGAAGTTCAGACTAAGTGCTATTGCATTGTCTTGTTATCTTGCATTTGTTGGTTATGCAAATCTACTGTGTTGACTGGTCCTTTAAGTTAGGGGGGTGTTAGGGTTAGACTTAGGTTTAGGGGTTAATTCATTTAATATAGTGGCGGCGGTGTAGGGGGGGCAGATTAGGGGTTAATAAATGTAATGTAGGTGGCAGTGGGCTCCGGGAGCGGCGGTTTAGGGGTTAAACATTTTATTTAGTTGCGGCGGGGTCTGGGAGTGGCAGGATAGGGGTTAATAACTTTATGTAGGTGGCGGCGGTATAGGGGACGGCAGATTAGGGGTTAATATGTATAATGTAGGTGGCGGTGGGCTCCGGGAGCGGCGGTTTAGGGGTTAATAACTTTATTTAGTTGCGGCGGGGTCCGCGAGCGACGGGATAGGGGTTAATAACTTTATTAGAGTTGCAGTGGGCTCCGGGAGCGGCAGTTTAGGGGGTAAACAGTTTAGTATAGTGTGGGTGCTTAGTGACAGTATAGCAAGAAAGCTTTAAAAAAGCCGAAGAGCAGCGAGATCGATGACTGTTAGTTAACAACAGTCCGCTGCTCATCGCTCCGTACTTGGTGTGCGGCTTTTGACAGCTGTTTTGATAATTTTGGAGAGCGTATTCAGGTCCGCAGCGGAGATATTAGGCGATCTTAGGCGAGCGTATTGGGGCCGTCGAATGCAAGAAAATCGACGGCTTGCTAAATAGATGCCATAGTTAAAAAACCGGGTCCTGGTGTCACTATCCCCATCCTCTTATGACCCATTAGCCATTTTTTTTATAGTCAGCCCATCACCCTCTCTCATAGGACACTCCCCCTATAGTAACCACGCCCCTCAAATACCGGTTAATTTCACTGAATGGCTACAGAAGGAGCAGTCAGGACTCTCTGCTGGGAAATGGTGACTACTCTTTTGAAACTGCAGCCCATTATTTTATTTGCTTCTGTTGCAAATATGCAGTTACACTTGTCATTAAGACATTAAACATGTAATAATAATGTAGGCGCAATATATACGTACTGTTAGCATAAAATATGTTAGTAAAGCATTTTATATTGTGAAGATTTTTAAATTTAGGTAGCAGACATTAAATGTTATTCATTTCCTTTTTCCAAAAGTAGAAATTATTAATTGTGAAATTCCAATTTAACTTTCAACAATTTTTAGAATCATATTATAGTCTAAAATACTCTTTATTCAGCATATAAATATGTGTACAAAAGTGAAACATGTTTAATATCCTATTTGATCTTAAGCCATTGTTTGAACAGACACTCAAGAATATGTACAACAAAAGAATGTAGAGGTTTATTTCTTCACATAAATGCCTAGAAGTATTAAACACATAGGGGCCCATTTATCAAGCTCTGCGTGGAGTTATGAAGCAGCGTTCTAAAGACTGCTGCTCCATGACCTGTCCGCCTGCTCTGAGCAGGCGGACAGACATCGCCGCAATTCAACCCGAATGAGTACAATCGGGTTGATTGACACCCCCCTGCTGGCGGCCAATTGGCCGTGAATCTGCAGGGGGCGGCGTTGCACCAGCAGCTCTTGTAAGCTGCTGGTGCAATGCTGAATACGGAGAGCGTATTGCTCTCCGCATTCAGCAAGGTCTGGCGGACCTGATCCGCACTGTCGGATCAGGTCCCCCAGACCTTTGATAAATATCCCCCGTTGCTTCAAATTAAATTTCTGGGCATTGGTGACATACATTACCCAGATATACATGGCTGAGAGTGAGTTGCACCCACAAAATACAGTTCAATGCATTTTTTATTGAGAAATGTATGTTTAAGTTATTTTTGAAAAATCGCACTTAAAATCGCAATCGCGATATTTTATAGCCAAAATCGCAATATTCATTTTTGCCCATATCGCACAGCCCTAATTTGAATATTACATTTAAAGAGAGCATTAGAAATACTATTACATTAAACAAATGTTAGAAAGTACAAACATTCCAAATTCGGAACAAACGTGTCGAAATTCGTTTCATTTTTCAAATATTGCAAAACATTCGCCCATCCCTAATATGTGACACGGCTCTGTAACTTTGACAAGAAAACATTGATATATTTCGGACTAGAACATGAGCTTTTCAAAACACAAACACACACAAAAACTACATTTTAAAATGCACTAATTTAGGTGAAAAAAGTTGACTGCAATGCCCTTTTAACCCCTTAAAGACAGGGTATGTCGCTGGTCTTTCTATAGGGTGTGATTATTAACAGCACAGTCTCGCTGACAGGACCTGCGCTACTGCAACCAGGCACACCCTTAATGACCGATGACATACAGGGTACGTCGCGGTCGTAAAGGGGTTAAACCCCTCTTCCACCACACACTTACGTACCTCTCATATGTGGCTTGGTATTAGCAACTAAACATTTGCATTTGGCTATTTGTATTTGAGTACTGAGGAACTTTTGAGGTAAAATATCTTTCTTTGTTACATAGAGATGTTCAGGTGATATTTTCTAGTCGGCTTTTTACAGCTATGCTGCATCACTTTCAAGTGTTTCAACATTTGGGTATTATGGCCCTTTAAGGTTATAGGCCGCCCAGGCCTGAAACTGTGTCCTTTGATGCAATGTTATAGTCTCTTGTTAGGATTTGATAGATATATCCTATTTCCCACAAACGTTCTAGCAAGCTTCAACTCTATGCGTTTAATCCCAACACACAGTTAAAGTCCTGCTCTTAGTTTTAATTGCTGCAGCTGCTGAGCTGAATGCAGCCTGTGATGGTGGAATTGTGGGATTGCCACTGCTATCTGGCTTTCTCTTGTTAAGTGTAGTCAGTCCACGGGTCATCCATTACATATGGAATATATCTTCGCCTCCCGCTCAGGAGGTGCGTGATTTTGTGGCGCCAAGTACATCAGGGAGGCCCTTACAAATCACTTTGCAAGACATGGCTACTGTTATGACAGAAGTATTATCTAAATTGCCAGAATTAAGAGGCAAGCGCGATAGCTCTGGGTTAAGGATAGAGCGCGCGGATGAGGTGAGAGCCATGTCAGATACTGCGTCACAGTTTGCAGAACGTGAAGACGGAGAGCTTCATTCTGTGGGTGACGGATCTGATCCAGGGAGACTGGATTCAGAGATTTCTAATTTTAAATTTAAGCTTGAGAACCTCCGCATATTGCTAGGGGAGGTATTAGCGGCTCTGAATGATTGTAACACGGTTGCAATTCCAGAAAAATTATGTAGGTTGGATAGATACTATGCGGTACCGGTGTGTACTGACGTGTTTCCTATACCTAAAAGGCTTACAGAGATTATTAGCAAGGAGTGGGATAGACCTGGTGTGCCTTTTTCCCCTCCTCCCATATTTAGGAAAATGTTTCCTATAGACGCCACCACACGAGACTTATGGCAGACGGTCCCTAAGGTGGAGGGAGCAGTTTCTACTTTAGCTAAGCGTACCACTATCCCGGTGGAGGATAGTTGTGCCTTTTCAGATCCAATGGATAAGAAATTAGAGGGTTACCTTAAGAAAATGTTTGTTCAACAAGGTTTTATCTTACAGCCCCTTGCATGCATTGCGCCTGTCACTGCTGCGGCGGCATTCTGGTTTGAATCTCTGGAAGAGGCCATTCGCACAGCTCCATTGGATGAAATTATGAACAAGCTTAAAGCACTTAAGCTAGCTAACGCATTTGTTTCTGATGCCGTCGTACATTTAACCAAACGTACGGCTAAGAACTCCGGATTCGCCATCCAAGCGCGCAGAGCGCTATGGCTTAAATCCTGGTCAGCTGACGTGACTTCTAAATCTAAATTGCTTAATATTCCTTTCAAAGGGCAGACCTTATTCGGGCCCGGCTTGAAAGAAATTATAGCTGACATTACAGGAGGTAAGGGCCATGCTCTACCTCAGGACAGGGCCAAATCAAAGGCCAAACAGTCTAATTTTCGTGCCTTTCGTAACTTCAAGGCAGGAGCAGCATCTGGAAAGTTAACCAGTCCTGGAACAAGGGCAAGCAGGCCAAGAAACCTGCTGCTGCCCCCAAGACAGCATGAAGAGAGGGCCCCCTATCCGGAAACGGATCTAGTGGGGGGCAGACTTTCTCTCTTCGCCCAGGCTTGGGCAAGAGATGTCCAGGATCCCTGGGCGTTGGAGATCATATCTCAGGGATATCTCCTGGACTTCAAAACTTCTCCTCCACGAGGGAGATTTCATCTTTCAAGGTTATCAGCAAACCAAATAAAGAAAGAGGCGTTTCTACGCTGTGTACAAGACCTCTTACTAATGGGGGTGATCCACCCAGTTCCGCGGACGGAACACGGGCAGGGATTCTATTCAAATCTATTTGTGGTTCCCAAGAAAGAGGGAACCTTCAGACCAATCTTGGACTTAAAAATCCTAAACAAATTTCTAAGAGTTCCATCATTCAAAATGGAAACTATTCGAACCATCCTTCCCATGATCCAAGAGGGTCAGTACATGACCACAGTGGACTTAAAGGATGTCTACCTTCACATACCGATTCACAAGGATCATTATCGGTACCTAAGATTTGCTTTCCTAGACAGGCATTACCAGTTTGTAGCTCTTCCCTTCGGATTAGCTACGGCTCCAAGAATCTTTACAAAAGTTCTGGGCTCACTTCTGGCGGTACTAAGACCGCGAGGCATAGCGGTGACTCCGTACCTAGACGACATTCTGATACAAGCGTCAGGTTTTCAAACTGCCAAGTCTCATACAGAGATAGTTCTGGCATTTCTGAGGTCGCATGGGTGGAAGGTGAACGTGGAAAAGAGTTCTCTATTACCACTTACAAGAGTTCCCTTTCTAGGGACTCTTATAGATTCTGTAGAGATGAAAATTTACCTGACAGAGGCCAGGTTATTAAAACTTCTAAATGCTTGCCGTGTCCTTCATTCCATTCCACACCCGTCAGTAGCTCAGTGCATGGAAGTAATCGGCTTAATGGTAGCGGCAATGGACATAGTACCATTTGCGCGCCTGCATCTCAGACCGCTGCAATTGTGCATGCTAAGTCAGTGGAACGGGGATTACTCAGATTTGTCCCCCCTACTAAATCTGGATCAAGAGACCAGAGATTCTCTTCTATGGTGGCTTTCTCGGCCACATCTGTCCAAGGGGATGACCTTTCGCAGGCCAGATTGGACGATTGTAACAACAGACGCCAGCCTTCTAGGCTGGGGCGCAGTCTGGAACTCCCTGAAAGCTCAGGGATTATGGACTCAGGAGGAGAAACTCCTCCCAATAAATATTCTGGAATTAAGAGCAATATTCAATGCTCTCCTAGCTTGGCCTCAGTTAGCAACTCTGAGGTTCATCAGATTTCAGTCGGACAACATCACGACTGTGGCTTACATCAACCATCAAGGGGGAACCAGAAGTTCCCTAGCGATGTTGGAAGTCTCAAAGATAATTCGCTGGGCAGAGTCTCACTCTTGCCACCTGTCAGCGATTTAAATCCCAGGCGTGGAGAACTGGGAGGCGGATTTTCTAAGTCGCCAGACTTTTCATCCGGGGGAGTGGGAACTTCATCCGGAGGTCTTTGCTCAACTGATTCATCGTTGGGGCAAACCAGATCTGGATCTCATGGCGTCTCGTCAGAACGCCAAGCTTCCTTGTTACGGATCCAGGTCCAGGGACCCGGGAGCGGTGCTGATAGATGCTCTGACAGCCCCTTGGGTCTTCAACATGGCTTATGTGTTTCCACCGTTCCCGATGCTTCCTCGTTTGATTGCCAAGATCAAACAGGAGAGAGCTTCAGTGATTCTGATAGCGCCTGCGTGGCCACGCAGGACCTGGTATGCAGACCTAGTGGACATGTCGTCCTTTCCACCGTGGTCTCTGCCTCTGAGACAAGACCTTCTAATTCAGGGTCCTTTCAACCATCCAAATCTAATTTCTCTGAGGCTGACTGCATGAAGATTGAACGCTTGATTCTATCAAAGCGTGGCTTCTCGGAGTCAGTTATTGATACCTTAATACAGGCTAGGAAGCCTGTTACCAGAAAAATTTACCATAAGATATGGCGTAAATATTTATATTGGTGCGAATCCAAGAGTTACTCATGGAGTAAGGTTAAGATTCCTAGGATATTGTCCTTTCTACAAGAGGGTTTAGAAAAGGGCTTATCTGCTAGTTCGTTAAAGGGACAGATTTCTGCTCTGTCTATTCTTCTACACAAACGTCTGGCTGAAGTTCCAGACGTTCAGGCTTTTTGTCAGACTTTAACTAGGATTAAGCCTGTGTTTAAGACTGTTGCTCCGCCGTGGAGCTTAAACTTAGTTCTTAATGTTCTTCAAGGCGTTCCATTTGAACCCCTTCATTCCATTGATATCAAGCTGTTATCCTGGAAGGTTTTGTTTTTGATGGCTATTTCCTCGGCTCGAAGAGTCTCTGAGTTATCTGCCTTACATTGTGATTCTCCTTATCTGATTTTTCATTCAGACAAGATAGTTCTGCGTACTAAACCTGGGTTCTTACCTAAGGTAGTTACTAACAGGAATATCAATCAAGAGATTGTTGTTCCATCACTTTGTCCTAACCCTTCTTCAAAGAAGGAACGACTTTTGCATAATCTGGACGTAGTCCGTGCCCTGAAGTTCTATTTGCAGGCAACTAAAGATTTTCGTCAAACTTCTTCCCTGTTTGTCGTTTACTCTGGACAGAGAAGAGGTCATAAGGCTTCGGCTACCTCTCTCTCTTTTTGGCTTCGTAGCATAATACGTTTAGCCTATGAGACTGCTGGACAGCAGCCTCCTGAAAGGATTACAGCTCATTCTACTAGAGCTGTGGCTTCCACCTGGGCCTTTAAAAATGAGGCCTCTGTTGAACAGATTTGCAAGGCTGCGACTTGGTCTTCGCTTCACACCTTTTCAAAATTTTACAAATTTGACACTTTTGCTTCTTCGGAGGCTATTTTTGGGAGAAAGGTACTTCAGGCAGTGGTTCCTTCTGTTTAATGTTCCTGCCTTGTCCCTCCCTTCATCCGTGTACTTTAGCTTTGGTATTGGTATCCCATAAGTAATGGATGACCCGTGGACTGACTACACTTAACAAGAGAAAACATAATTTATGCTTACCTGATAAATTTATTTCTCTTGTAGTGTAGTCAGTCCACGGCCCGCCCTGTCTTTAAGGCAGGTCTAAATTTTAATTAAACTCCAGTCACCACTGCACCCTATGGTTTCTCCTTTCTCGTCTGCTTTGGTTGAATGACTGAATATGACATGTGAGCTATATAGCAGCTCTGCTTGGGTGATCCTCTTGCAGCTTCCTGTTAGGAAGAGATATATTCCATAAGTAATGGATGACCCGTGGACTGACTACACTACAAGAGAAATAAATTTATCAGGTAAGCATAAATTATGTTTTTTTGCTGTTAACAGCAGTGCTCTGTGGGTCCCGAGTGGTACCCACCTTTTGTGAGGGTTAAACACACAGTAATCTAGGGTTGATAGTCTTAAAATTACACAATATAACGGATTAGAGCATGTCTTGTTTTTTTTTTTACTATAATGGCCCTTTAAATGGAGTGAGAAAAAGAAAGGTGGAAATGTTGGTTTTCCTGCTTTATTTCCTAAGAGACAAGAATATGTTTTATATATGGGTATCATTTTTTTATTTGTATAGACTTTCTGTATTTGCCTTCAGGATTAGTGCATCTTAAAATAAGTTCAGAAAAACAAAATATCTGACCATTTAAAGTGATGGTAAACTGTACGCTTTATAAAAGCAGATCTGGAATGTTAGGGATATTTTAGATGGACTTGAATTCATCAGTTGTAATGAAGATGTGCTTTAACTTTCTTTTTAATATAGATATGAAATTCAAATACCCCGCACTCCACCTCCCACTTCAAAGTCAGTTTTTATGTTATGAATTGTTGTCCAATCAGCTCTCTAACTACAACAAAAGTGCCTTAAGTGGAGAGCACTGATTGGACAACAAATCAAACCTTAAAGTAAAGGTAAAGTTTGAGGAATGAGTGCCCGGTTATTAATAATCCTATTAAAAACAGGGGCACTTTCATTCATCAAACTTTAAATTACACTGCTTTTGTTAAAATACTCACCTTTTCTTTCTGCAAGCCGCTCCAGCGCTTCTCCAGCCCGTCGCAAGCCTCTTCTTACGTCAAGAATGACGATTCCGGCATCCTTCAATCACGGCTTCCCCCCCCCCCCCCGGGGGAATCATTGCCTAAAGCAACGTTGTGATTGGTGGAAGGCCGGAATCGTCATTTCTGACGTCGGCACAGGCTTTCGACGGGCGGAGGAAGCGCTGGAGCTGCTTGCAGAAAGAAAAGGTAAGTTTTTTTCAAAAAAGCAGTGAAATTTACATTTTGATGAATGAAAGTGCCCATGTTTTTAATAGGATTATTAAAAACCGGCACTGATTCATCAAAATTTACATTCACTTTAAGCTCACAGAAGAAATGTACTTTTGAAGTGGGCGGCAGAGCGAAGGGAATTTGAATTCCTTATCTATATTAAAAAGTAAGTTATAACACAACGTCATTACAACTGATGAAATAAACTCTATCTAAAATATAATTAACATTACGGATCTGTTTTCATCAAGTGGAGAGTTTATCATCACTTTAATTTTTCTCCATATGTTGGCTATATTAGATTGCTTCACTTTTTGTTTTTTTAATATTTACATTTTATGGTCTAGACATTGGTAGCACAGACTTGTGCCAATGGTGACTGTAGACTTAAACATTATGGGTTCTACAAAACTACATATTGAAGGTGAAGCTGGGTACTGTTGCAGGAGTTAAAGAGAATAGCAGCACTCCAATGGATAGTTACCATTTTTTTATTTGTAGCCCAAAGCACAAAGAAGCAGCGTTTCAGACTACATGTCCTTCATCATGCTATACATACATAATTTCCACTTCCTCCTTAAATACCCCCAAGGACACACCCACCAAAAAACAATTAACTGTTTACATACCACAACCGTGGCCTATTCCTTACTAGCATATGTAAATATCCTAACATTATATATCTCAAAATTACTCTATAAAAGTTAATAACTTATTCACCTTTACACAAAAGAAGTGCAACATTACACAGTCATTTGGATAAGAAATACAAATTTAGAAAAAAAAAAAATTAGAGAAAAAAATAGAAAAAAAACTAAATCTTTTTTTCTTTTGTTCATATTTATCAAAGACTGGGGAAACATCTCTCTGTGTACAACACAATCCATTCAGAAAAAATTAATCAATAATACAATTCAAATTTCCAAAATAGTTTTTCTACAAAAAAACAGACAGATCATAATCCGTTTCACCTATATAAATTAAGCCACATGGGCATTTAAGGAGATAGATCGCAAAGTCAGTGTTACAGGTCAAGAAATCTTTTATCCAAAAATGTTTTCCTGATTGTGGATGTACAAAAATAGGCCCCTTTATCATGTTGTTACAATGAGAGCATCCAAGACATGGATAGCATTCCATATTTTTGCCTGTAATATATCTTTGTCTATCAATTTTGGCACTACCAATATCTGCTTTCACTAGAGTATCCCTTAGATTAACCCCTCTTTTGTAGGCTGGCATCGAGCATTTTGGAACTCTGGTATACCTGGGTTGCAATTTTTTAAAATATACCAATATCTACAGATGATCTTCTGAATTTGACTGCTCAATTCATTATATTTAGATACAAACACTAATCTGTCTCTATTCTTATCCTTTGTTTTTTATCTGTGGCTTCAGAATATTATAAATAGATATACAAGAAACTGCGCCTGGAATCTAATCTTAAAGCTCCTTCACAGGTAATCTTCCCTATTATTACCGAGTAAAATTTCAAAGTGACAAAACAATATAGAGTGTAGGAGCGCTATAAGCTAAATAAGATAGTCTGGAGACCTCTTTACAATTTAACAAAAGTACATTTATTTAAAACATAAAAACATAATAAAAATATAGTGTTCCAGAAATATAGATATGGGACGTCTCCCTGAATTTAAAATAAGCAATATTTGGTTATATAAAATACTTCTATAATGAGCTTTTTATGATCTTTCTAAGTGATTCCACCTTTCAAAATTTATTTTTCTTTATTCCACCTTAATAGTTTATTGCCGCAGTTTTAGTGGCTTTATTTTCTCTCGATGTTACTATTTTCGATCAAAAAGTAACAATGTCTATCTTCATAAATAAGTTGTAATAATGTAATTCACTTGTTTTTGTAATGTCTCTTGGTATTTTCTCTTATTGGTAAACTTGGCTGTAATAGGAATAGTTTAATAAATGTATAAGGACGGGCTTACCGGGTCTTCTGACACATCTGTGTCTGATGAATTCAATGTATTTCTTACCGGTATGTGTTTTCTGCCTTTCCTCCTTGAATGGAGCAAGTATCGCTGCTATTGGAACCTAGACCACGCTCCTGCGTGTATGGGTCTCTTTTATTCTGCCGGCTTGAAGCAACTTTTACCCCTACAGTCTGGGTTCTGTGTTTTCCGGGCAGCCTCCTGAGACAGGTATTCGCGGTGCACGCCTCCAGCGTGTGTGTGAGAACTCGGACTTGGAATACAAACGGCCGTTTGTGTTAAACTCTCTTTTCCTCTACTTCTTTCAAAGTGGGGTAGTTTAAGTAGATGTCCAGTTCTTTGTATTGTAGAAAAAAACGTCTACGTGTTTCGCCAGTAGGCTTTATCAAGACGGATGATCACCCATTTCCCTGAGTCTTTCTTCACTTATTATGTCATCTGACACAATGCGGCGAACCCGCATAAATTGACTCTTGGGCAGGGAATCCTTTAAGGACTGAGGATGTGTACTACTCGCCAATAATAGGTCATTTCTGTCAGTGTCTTTTTTTATATAAATCTACCTTGATTCTTCCATTCTCTTTGATTACCATCGTATCCATAAATGCTAAACTCTCCTCACTATGAACCAAAGTAAATGTAATATTCAAAGTAGCTGAATTCAGTGTCTCCACAAATTGCAATAGGCTTCCAATGTCGCCCAGCCATATGCCAAACACATCATCAATATAGCGCCACACTGCTTAAATAAATTATTAATATATACTAATTTCTCTTCATATATATTCATGTTATTTCTTGTACTGTTGCAGGAGTTGTCAGCATTTCTAAGACTTGTTTCAGCTAATTAAATCCCCTTCTTTACCTCCCTCCTTGCCCTACAAATCTATGATTGTTATCACCTTTGAAAACTAAAGATACTACAATAATGATTTAGAATACTTTGCACCCTCCAGCAAATCTCTAGATCCTTTATTGGCATTTGCATTTGGTGGCAGATTTTTGGTTACTGTGCGCGGACAGGGGGCGGGATTGCACGTGAGCGCAAAATTGCATTTGTGTGCAATTGCGAATACCTGCGGGTACAGGGGCGCGTATACGCCTCAGCGTTAATAAATCTAGCCCTAAATGTTGAGCCCAGCAACATAATAAGCAGTAGTTCTTTTTTTACTAGAATATCCCTTTAAAAGTTTAAATGGCCTCAGGAAAGGAGATAATTGGCTTTTGTTTGGGTTTGTTCCTGGACTGCAAAGAAAGGCAAATGTTTCTAATAAAAAATAGTATGAAAGTTGTTAAAACAATTTCTTTAGTATGTGGCCCTTTGCAGCTTTCTTTATGTGGCGAACTGTACTGTGCGTATTTAAAACGAATTAGTAGTAGTTCAAGTACTTTTTATTATTCGTCTCCAGTAACAACTAATTAAGAAATTTTCATTGTATAAGTACTCAGACATGGTATGTTACATTAAATAAATGAATTACTGTAATTACAAACTGAAAACTAAACATTGTCACAGTAAAGTGACCTCTCAATGCTCCTGTCCCTTCACCTTAGTAAGAAGCCTCGAACGCCTCTTTATTTAGCAACTGCGCTTTTTGAGCGCGCACACCTCATTCCAGTCGCTCGCGCGCGCCCTTGCAGCTGTTTCTCTGGCTCACTCCTCGGCGCGCAGTCACAAAGTCACTGACGCTCGCGCGCCACGCCCAGGTCGGCGCGAGACAGGCAGCTGTAAGCTGCAGAGTCGGGTCCGTTAGGTCACGTGCCCGCGCCTACAGTGTCAGGCGGCTGTTTTAGTGGAGTCGCAGGATTTCTTCTTCTCGTCTCAGTCACCATGTTTAGCTGGGTCAGTAACGACGCCCGGAGAAAGAAAGAACCGGAGCTCTTCCAGACGGTGTCAGAGGGCCTCCGTAAGCTGTACACTAATAAGCTGCTGCCGCTGGAGGACACTTACCGCTTCCATGACTTCCACTCACCGGCCCTGGAGGATGCCGACTTCCATAACAAGCCCATGGTACTGCTTGTGGGTCAGTACAGCACCGGGAAGACCACCTTTATCCGTCATCTGATGGAACAGGACTTTCCGGGCATGAGAATAGGTCCTGAGCCCACCACCGACTCCTTCATCGCGGTCATGCATGGCCCGGTGGAAGGGGTGGTCCCCGGTAACGCACTGGTCGTGGACCCCAAGAAACCCTTTAGGAAGCTCAGTGCCTTTGGGAATGCCTTTCTCAACAGGTAAATATATGCCAGGGGAACCCCAATATATCACTGTACCTACCTGATCAGTTTATCTGATATTAGGGTGCCAGGAGCCATTTGCCATCATCTAGGGCAGCTGTAAATACATATGAGAATAATGAAACAAGTTAGGAGCCGCAAGTAAAAGTTTTGGATCAGTGACTCATAACCCCAGACAGTCAAATCATCACTGGTGTGTGTGTATATATATATATATATATATATATATATATATATATATATATATATATATATATATATTCTTTCATGAATCAAAGCATGCAATTTTAAACAACTTTTTCTTTTACTTTTATTATCTAATTTTCTTCATTCTCTTGGTATCCTGTGTTGACAAACATATCTAGGTAGGTTGCACTACTGGGAGCTAGCTGATTATTGGTGGCTGCACTTTATATCCCTGTTGTCATTGTCTCACCTTATTTGTTCAGCTAGCTCCCAGTAGTGCACTGTTGTTCATTCAACAAAGGGGTTAGCAAGAGAATGAAGCAAATTTGGCAATATAAGTAAATTGGAGAGTTGCTTACAATGTTCTGTCTGAATCGGAAAATAAAACATTTGGGGTTTACATCCGTTTAAAGTGAATGTCAATTTTGATGCTAAAGTGCCCGGTTTTTAAAAATTTGATTAAAAACAGGGGCACTTTAATTCATTAAAATTTACATTTCACTTGTGCTGTGAAAAAAAACCTAACTTTTAATCTTGACAGCCGCTCCAGCTTCCTCCGCCCGTCGCAAAGCCTCTTCCTGGGTCTAAAATGAGGAATCCGGCTTCCTCCAGTCACAGCGTTGAATTATGATCCCCCCCGGGGGGGAAAGCCATGATTGGAGGATGACCAATCCTTCATTTCTGACGTCAGAAATGGCTTGCAACGACCGATGGAAGCTGGAGCTTCTGTCAAGATTAAAAGTTAAGTTTTTTTTTTTTCTTTTCACAGCACACGTGAAATGTAAATTTTGATGAATTAAAGTTCCCCTGTTTCTAAAAGACTTTTTAAAAACCAGGCACTTTAGCATCAAAATTGACATCCACTGAGTAGTGATGGTTCTACATACCTAGTGGGAAGGGTTAAAAAAATAGCGTGTATAAAGGGCCAACTTATTACTCAGCTCTGTGAGTAACTACAAAGTACAATAATCAAATGTGCCTGATCAAAAAGTTGCAGACAGAGAGATTTAGCAGAATCTTTTTTTGATTTATTTTTAAGCATTATATTGTAATACATGCATCTCTCACATATAGGGTAATGGGTATAGAATCGTGCCTGTGAGTAATTTTCATTATAGTTTACAAGTCAGGAAATAAGTATTACTAGACCAGTCAATGCTAAGCATAATACTTCTAGTTGGTTTCCAGCCCTAATTATAGGGGTGGAAGTTGCCTTTCTCAAAATACTGAGCTACCAGCAGTTAAAGGGACAGTCTACAATATACTTTTTATTGTTTTAAAAGATAGATAATCCCTTTATTACCCATTCCACAGTTTTGCATAACAAACACGGTTATATTAATATACTTTTTACCTCTGCGATTACCTTGTATCTAAGCATCTTCTGACAGCCTCCTGATCACATGACTTTATATTGTCTATTGAGTTGCATTTAGTACTGTGTTGTGCTAACTCTTAAATAACTCCTCAGACGTAAGCATATATGGCCCACATACATAAACTAGCAGTCTCCTGCTGTGAAAAGCAAATAAAAAACCATGTGATAAGAGGCTCTCTGTAGTGGCTTAGAAACAGGCAGACATTTAGAGGTTTAAATGTTATAAAGTATATTAATATAACAATGTTGGTTGTGCAAAGCTGGGAAATGGGTAGTAAAGGCATTATCTATCTTTTTTTAAATCATAACAATTTTAGTGTAGACTGTCCCTTTAAGGATGACCTGTATTTGAGTTCATCATCAAGCTTTTGTCACCCAAATTCTCCACATCAGAGATATCTGCTCATACCCTATGTCCCTGCAACTTCTTTTAACCTATGCTTATACCCCTTATTGCATGCAACCCTGTCTGTTATATTTATATCAGATCTCTATTCAGACCCAAAAAGTTAGTCATTTTATTTTTTATTGTACTGAAAACACTATTGAAACTAATATTTGCTATTGTCTAGAGATTTGGCAATACCTTCTATAACGAGTTACTAGATGTGTGACAATCCCAATAAATTAGCTAAGAATTTCTCAGTTTGTTTTAAATGTCAGGATATACAGTATGGTACCCAGCCATACACACTCTTATTTGCTAGACAGGCTTTTATTTATCCAAAAGCAACTTGGCTTTTGGAAATTGTTGAGCCTTGCAATACGTTCTAGTTATGCCCTCCTTTACAGGTTGGTATCGAAACATCTAACACTGTGTGTACTAATACCATATAAGCCATTTGTCCCATAAATGAATTACTAGATGCTGTGTGTACTAATACCATAAAGGCCCTTTGCCCCATGAATTAATTACTTTTGGTTTCCATAACCAAAATATGTGGTCTCTCTTTTATTAGCCCAGTAAAACAGTGAAAGGAACAGTTAACATAAAAGGCTGTTTATAGTTAAAGGGACAATAATTGTCTTGATTGTGTTGTTTAGGTAAATGTATAGCGATTCCACACTAGAATTCTGCCTGTCCTGTTAAAGAGGTCAGTCGCTGTGCCTCCAAAATGGGGTCTAGTCCTCAACTCTTCCTATTACATAGTGCTGAACACCCACACGCTCCCACTTGCAAAATGTGGTGCTGGGTCACCTTGTGGGGTTGCTGGCCCGTAAATTTGTATGGGCAAGGGTTAGCGTTTGGAGGTAATAGTAATAAAAGGCCTATATGGATTTAAGAGGTTAACAGCTATGGGGTGCTGCCCATAAATTGTAACCCCTTTACACCCCCACCCACACACAGGCCACATCAGTACAATTCTGGCAGCAGCCTGTGCTAACTTGGTCACAACCACCTATGAATTGTCAGTTACAATCTAAATCCACAATGGAAACGGTGACGTGATCGAATTTGTGGTGCCAAATGGGTTCAAAACCAGGGAAAAGGTAAATCTCTGTTTCTCTAAATGTATATTGGACACATTTCTGGCTCCTACATCAAACACATTTTCGAGTCCTGTCTAGAAGCCCTGTCTGCTTGGATTTGTTTAAAGAGACCTGAAACCCACATTTTTTTTCTTTCATGATTCAGGTAGAGCAGATTTGAAACAACTTTACAATTTACTTGCATTAGCTATTTTTTGTTCTTTTGGTGTCCTTTGTTGAAAAGGATATCTAGGTAGCCTTAGGTGCTGCTGTTTGGTGGCTGCTCAAATATATCTTGTTATTGGCTCATCTAATGTGTTCAGTTAGCAGCAAGTAGTGCATTGCTGCTTCAACAAAGGATACCAATAGAATGAAGGAAAATAGCTAATAGAAGTAAATTGGAATGTTTAAAATTGTTTTCTCTGTCTGAATCGTGAAAGAAAATTTCTGAGTTTCATTTCCCTTTAAAGGGCAATTATACACTCATTTTTTCTTTGCATAAATGTTTTGTAGATGAGCTATTAATATAGCCCATAAAGTTTTATTATAAAATAAATGTATAGTTTTGCTTATTTTTAAATAACATTGCTCTGATTTTCAGACTCCTAACCAAGCCCCAAAGTTTTATGTGAATACCGTCAACTACCTACTCCAGATTGCTCCTGTTTGTGTAAAGGGTCTTTTCATATGCAAAAGAAGGGGGAAGTGTCTTATTTGCCATTTGCAGTGGGCTTTCCAGCTACCTATTCAACAGAGCCAAACTGACAGATTCTAAATAAGTTTTTAAACAGTTTTATACTGGATTTTTATATCAGTATCTGTGCATCTTATTCTTTATACTAGTGTCTATTACATGCAGTTATATGAAAATGAGTGTATACTGTCCCTTTAACTCTAAAACTAAGATATATATATATATATATATATATATATATATATATATATATATATATATATATAAAATTTTATTTATTTTTCCAGTACAGTTTGATTTCTAGAGAAAGCGTTCAGTCTAATACGCTTAGCTCAGTTATGTGAGCTGCTTAAATAAACTTCATGCTCAAGTAAGCCGTGCAGTGCAAAGGGCTTGTTGTGGTTTATGTTCCGACACCGCTAGAATTTATCATTTGCTGTAGTTAAAGGGACATACAAGTGAAAAGAGAATAATCTTATTGCACTGTTGCTTGCATATAACAGTGTTTAAAGGATTACTTTCCGTTATAATTTTTAAGCCAAACAACTAACATATTAAAGTTAATAAACATTAATTAAAACCTACTGACCTATATTTTCTCCAAAACGAAGTTTCATAACGTTCTAAAAGTTATATCTTTTATTTGCCAATGATGTCACGTTATCCTGCCCACTATTTTCAGCACTGCATGTTCAAAATACTTAAACCAATTAAATTGTGTTTAAAGCGCCATTTTGAAACCTAGGTATTGTAAACGGATTGGTACAGAGCAAAGGATACCCACGGAGTGGGTTTGGAAAACAATTAAATTTGCAGACAAGATTTGATATACGGTAGAGATATGTTAATGAAATGCTATTGATAAAAAGCATATTTGGGGTAGTTAGTTAGTAATAGGCATAGAAAATATTTACTTACAGTGGCCCTTTAACCCCAGCAAAGAGGTTAAACACATAGTTAAAGTTCGCTTCAGAGCAAAAATGCACTACTGGGGTATAGCTGAACAGATCTGGAGAGCCAATGACAAGATGTTTATGTGATTAGCTAGCTCCCAGTAGTGCACTACTGTCCCTGAGACTATGCTTTTCTACAAAGGATACCAGGGGGAAAAAAATGGAAAGTATTAATGGAAGTAAAGTGATAACTCTCTGAAATCACATGCTCTTGACCAGAAGAGAAGTTACATTATCTCTCTTGCTGGTCAACAAAGATCTCTATGAAAATCAGATATTTTGCATTCATAAAGGCTGGTATATTTCTAGCTGGTGTATTACAACATGATGATGCACATAGTTTTGTAGTGGTAAGAAAGTAAAACCTATAAAAATGGCTGACTATTGTTGGGTAATCATTTGGAGTAAAGCAGGGCTTGACAAACCCAGGAGCCAGGAAGCCTCTGGCTTCAAACTTTTTGGGTTATTCTCCATATATCTATATACAAATACCACTGTCTGGCACCTAAATATTCTTACTAGTTTCCAGATTTGTTGACCCCTTGAAGTACAGTGTATTGTTTCCTGTTTGTGCTAGTGTCTAGAAATAAAATACATGCTTGGCAATTCAGCTTCTATCTTTAAACTGATTTGTGTGTATAATTATTTAATTAGAGGTGGCAAAAAACATTTATTAACTGAAGTATTAGAATACATTGATGAATGGTCTACATATACATATACATTGATTCAAAAAATCTAGTTTCGCTTATAATGACCTGTATGCACATTATATACATGCCTATCTGTCCTCTAGATCAGGGCTCAACAAACCCAGGTGCTTGGGAGCCACTGGCGCCTTAAAATTAGTACCTGGTTTAGAGTCCCCAGGACACGCACACTCACACTGCCCCTTGCTCGCCCTTGCTCAAAGATTTGTCAAACACTGCTCTAGATATGTGTTTTTAGGGAGGGGATCTCCAGGATCTTTTTCTGTCTGTGTAGGTTTCAGTTTTAAATGACGCAAGGGTTTTTTCGTCTCTTCTTTCCCCTGGCAATGCCCTAGTGCTTTTCATGAGTTCCCTATTGATGTGGGAGCTATTGTTTACAAGTACAATCTCACATTGTCTCTCATCCCTTAGTGATAGAGAATTTATAGGAGACAAAGGAGTTAGCAAATTTGGTATTTCAGCAGTTTAGTATTCAGTCTCACATTTTCACAAATAGTTTGTGTAGGAATATGGCCATTTTTGGATCCTGCCACTTTTAGATATTAGCAAAGTTTAACAGGTGACAATCCGTAGAATCTGTAAGCAGGCAGCTGTCTTTATGGGACAGCTGACCAGACACATTAATACAGAATGTCATCCATTTACTCACAAATGCAACAGTTGTCTCTCTTTACACAAAGGGGTTTTAAAGTGATGGTAAATCCTTGTGTTTATGAACTGCTAGGATTTACCAGTGCAACAAATAAAGGGGACTTTTAGCCATGAAGTATAAAATACTTCATGCTGAAAGTTCCTTTATTTGTCTGCTGCGTTCGTCGCACTGAGCGCCTCAGGCAGCCCATAGAAGGCTATTTTTCAGTGAGGGTGATCTCCGCCAATAGCGTGCTACCTATCCGGCATAATGCCAGCTGGGCCGCACGGCTATTGGCAAAGAGGTGGATGCGTAAAGTCTGTTTACAATAGGCTGTGGCCACTGGGAGAATATTGAGATTAAATATTATCCTTTTTTGCGTAGAGTTGTCCACATTATATATTTGTCGACTTTTTACAGATATGCTGCATCTCTTTCAAGTGCATTTAAATATCATGTCCCTTTAACCCCTTGAGTGTTAAGGATGGCTCTGAGCCGTCGCAGAGTTTCCCACTCTGGTGCTAACGACGGCTCAGAGCTGTCGCTAGCAATCTCCCACCTTGAGGGAGATCTGGGGGCTCCCACCCACTCCTCCCCCAGCGATCGGGCCTGCATAGTGACAGGCATCGCCGGAGCATCACAATATGCACAGTGGTGTCACGCGCAATTACGTGATGACGTCACTGCGGAACTTTATTTATACTTAACAATGTTAAGTATAGGAGCAAGGGGCATGCTGCTTAGAAGCCTGTATCTCAGGCATCTAAGCAGCTACAGATCCCCAAGACCCACCATTGGAAATGTAATCGCCTAACCTTTCCAACAGTCTTCGGGGATCTGATATTTTTTTTAAAAAAAAAAGCTTAAAAAAGCTTAGCACCCAGGTGGGAAAATGCTTAGCACTCAAAGGGTTAAGTGGCAGTCCTTTTACATAAGAGCATACCACATTACATTATGGAATTTATTAAACACTCTCATAGCTGTTTTAATAAAATAATTATGCTTCTCCTCAAGCCAGAATGGAAGATGCAGTGATAGAACATCTGAGACTACGTGAAGTGTTTTTGTAAAAGTTCTTTGTGTTATGGACAAATTGTGTAACTGTTATCAGCTAAAGTTTAATTGTATAATTTCATCATTTCTCTTTACAGATTCATGTGTGCTCAGATGCCGAACCCTGTTTTGGAGAGCATAAGTATTATAGACACACCAGGAATCCTGTCTGGGGAAAAGCAGCGGATTAGCAGAGGTCAGATGGCATTTCTTTCTAATGTCTAATGCATTAAATACATATAAATAAATTCAAAGCTATTTTTAAAATATTCAAAATTTAGAAGTCAGTCTATAATTTTAGGAGCCAGAAACTATTTGCCAACCCTATTATGCTAATACTCATGGTTTTAGACTAACTACTACCCAGGGTGCTTCCACGGTATAGATAGTATCAGTCAGAGTAAAGGATGCACTCGCCAGGATTTTCTTTGTTACCTTTTAATGTAATGTTTCGGGGTATTACCTGCTCCATTAGAAATACACATATTTTATATATATATATATAAATTTTCTATATCCTCTGATCCAGTAGCACCAAGCTAAATTTTAAGGGTACCGTACATCTAGTGGAGGCCGACAGGGATAAGTCGGGGCTCCCATGGGTGTTTTGAGGACTCTAAACTAGGACTTGAAAACCTAAGTTTAAGGCACCAGCAGCTCCCTGGCACCTGGGTTTGTCAAGCTCTGCCTTATAGTGTATTGATGGTGTAGTTGTGTTTGGCAGCTGTAGACGCTTCCAAATGGGTTCAGCCATACAAAGATGACATAAGATTTGTTTTGGCTATATTTGTTTTCCTTTAACATCCTAAAGCTTCGTCTTAGGCCAAGGACCCTGTTTACTTCACTAAGAGTGAAGTCGTTTTGGAGTGTCAATTTTTAGTCTTCTTTGTCCCTAACAATACAAAAAATCTTTTGTCTTCCATGAGAATTATCTGCATAAAGAAATGTGTTCTCAGTTTCCTGAAGCTGAATATAATTGTCTCACAATGAAAGCTTTTAGAATGGTACAGAATTGGATCGTGTAGCTGTTTCCTTTAACCCCTCATTTGTAAACACACGTAGCATCTCTGATTTAGTGTTATTTTATAGGATGGGTAGACAAAAACAGGGAGGCATGACTCCTAAAAAAAAAAGGACTTCTAGGTTTTTGGATTGCTCTACAAATCTTTGAATCTGAAGTCTGGCCATCAGCCAATCACAAAATACATATACATATATGCTGTGCACTTTTGCACTTGCTCAGTAGGAACTGGAGCCTCAGATATTGTACAAATAAAAATAATGTGCACTTTTTGCTAATGGAAGTATATAAGAATTATTTTTTTTATTGCGTGTTCTATCTGAATCAAAACTTTGATTTTAGTGGCCCTTTAAAATGACAGTAAATGATTGCTTTATTAGAAAGTGTTTTCATAATTGGTACCTGTAAAGTGGCGATGCAGATCTAAAATTCAACACTTAGAAATCTGAATTTCTTCTTTTCAAAAATCCCAGTATGTCCTGAACAGTGCTCATTATAATATAGTGCACGTTATAATATAGTGCACTGCTCGGGGCTTGACACAGTAAGAGTGTGAGTCATCCCCTTGACAACGACAACTCCCCTGGCAACAAGCATCACACTGTTAATATGACAGAAATGATATAGTTTCATAAAATATTATCAGAATTTATTTATTATCATCATCATAAGGAATGTGACACACTTTTGACACTGTATAGTAATATAAAATGCTTGCGGTGTCTAGAGGATGAGTGCTGAAACGCTGTTATAAATACACTGGTGTGTGCAGAGCCGTGCATGCTTGAGTTGTAAGCATTTCTTTGTCTGCACATGTGTGCGTTACACGGGGCACTCTTGTGGACCAGCTTTTACAAGACAGCTCCTTCTGCACATGCGCCCACGTGTCCCAGCTAGAACAAGCGAATTGGACATTCTGATCTATAAACACAAAAGCAAACAGTTCAGTCCAGCACTTGGGCAACTGCATGCCACACAGGCTAACCACTTATACCCCATCACTGTATCAAATTAATCCAAGATAGTGGCAGGCTGGCAGCATAAACAGTACTTTATTTAGAACAACAAAACAGCAGGCGACGTTTCGGGAACATCTCCCTTAGTCATTGCATGACTTAGGGCTAGATTTATTAAAGCTGAGGCGTACAGGGGCGCGTATACGCGCCACTGTACGCCTCAGCTCGCCTGTGGCGGGGCAAAAATACCCGCAGGTATTCGGCATTGCACACGAGCGCAATTTTGCGCTCGCGTGCATTCGCGCCCCCTGCCCGCGCACAGCCAATCACACGCGGGCAGGAGCTGTCAATCTCCTCGGTCTGACTAGACCGAGGAGATTGAATTTCGCCACATTAGAGGTGGCGAAGAAGCTAAGGAAGCAGCGGTCTGGTGACCGCTGCTTGATAAATGACGGCGAGCAAGTTCTTGAGAGCCCTAAGGGTTTGTTTCCAAAACGTCGCCTGCTGTTTTGTTGTGCTAAATAAAGTACTGTTTATGCTGCCACTATCTTGGATTCTTTTTAATTATGAACACAGCCTACATTTTTGGTTATAAGGGTGAGTGGAATGAGCAGTGGGGCAAAAGTGAGTGATAACTCCAGATTCAGGTAATTTACTAAAAATCTTTAAAAATATTTAATAACTGTTTTGTTCTTTCAAACTTTGCAAGTGTTCACCTTTTTAACAGTTGTAAATATGGATATATGTGACTTGCAGGGTGTGTACTGTCCCTTTTTAAAGAGAAATTTAGGCGAGCAATATATTCTTGTACCAATCTGCTGTAAAGTCATGAAGAGTTAAAGTATTTCATAGAAATGCAGACCTTGAACGTATTCTTGAAGAGGGTGGTAAACATGATTGTTCTGCTTTCAGGCAGTAAGCTTGTATATTCGATGAGCTTGAACATGTTTTGAATACATTAACACCTTATTTGCTGCAAGCATTTTTCAATAGCCAAATTCCATTACCACTTGCTGTATTAGGATGAGCCAATCTGAGATTGTTACTGCAGTAGGCACGGCTAGCCAAGCAATTATGTTTGTAAAATCATTATTGATTTGCAGTCTTTTTTTCAGATCATAACTGCTGAAGCCAACTGGATACAGATATGTGACAGTGTTAGGCTTGTGAATCTTTCCATGTGCCCTTCCAGTTGGGAAAACTCAATTTGCATTTTTAAAGGGACGGTAAACATGTTGAGATTTTAAATAAAATGTTAAGATTAAAATTGAGTTTTCATGTAATTTAGTGCTTAATATTGAGCAATTTCAAATTCTCAGAACTTGAAATGAACCTGCTGACTTACCAAGGCTAACTCTGCTTCATATCTGTTCCTAATTGGATTTATCATATAACAACTAAAAAACAATGCATTTTATACTAACTTTGTCTGTGGTTAGACTTATTGTCTGTTTAAAGTCCCAATTGGCTCCTCCAAATTAGGCAAATCGGCGGGCGGAGTTTCGCTACTGAAAAATAATTGCTGTAAAAAGGATGTTAATTTGTTTTAAAAATGTTAAGACTTTGCTTATATGTTCGATATCTTCATAACAGCTTATTTTTCTCTTTCTTTATCTCAGTTTTAATAAGTACTGGGGCATATTCACATGCATATTCATATGTGAAGCTCCATTACTACTGTTCAGTGGTAGAACACATTTTGTATACATCAGAGGGACATAATGTGCGGTTTGTATGCATCGTGCCGGACAAGCTCCACAAAACCAAACTAGCCCTAGCAGTAAAACTAGTTTGTGAAGCATGACAAAGTGTGTGTCTGTGTAAATATACACACATGGGGTAGATTCACCAAGCAGTGCATGCTGCAATCTACCCATAAGTTTCCGGCTCGCCAGAAACTTAAGCAGCGTTCATAAGACGATCGGATGATTGACACCTCCTGCTAGCGGCCGTTTGCCCGCAAATGTGCAGGGAGCGGCATTGCACAAGCATTTCACCAGAAATGCTTGTGCAATGTTAAATTGCTGTTGGCATTTAGCGATGCTGAGCAGACATGATTCGCTGCAGCAATTCATGTCCGCCCGGCATTTGATAAATCGGCCCATAGGGTTCGGTAGTTTTCGCAGAAAATTTTTCCAGCTAGGTAGTATTATCGATTAATACACACAGAGAGAAGGGCACTCTTGTTATCTGGTCTATGGCGATTTACCATATTCCTCTTAGCACACTGAGCAAGGAGTCATTGTCTGATTGCCCCTTTATGAATTAACTGGGTGGGAGCAGTATAATATTTTTCAATAATTTTTAACATTTTCTTTTACATATAAATGTTAATAATTATATTCAAAGCACAAATAAACTAATTACATAATTTAACATAAATTGATTTAATGATAATTTGTGCAACAGTTATTGAAAACTATTTTATATCAGCTATTTTTAGCTTAAATGGACAGTCTACTCCAAAATTCTTATTGTTTAAAAAGATAGATAATCCCTTTATTACCCATTCCCCAGTTTTGCATAACCAGCACTGTTATATTAATATAATTTTTACGTCTGTGATTACCTTGTACCTAAGCATCTTCTGACAGCCCCCTGATCACAACTATTGACTTGCATTTTAGTAAATTACTCATAAATAACTCTACTGGCGTAAGCACAATGTTATCTGTATGCTCCACATAAACTAGCTTTGTGAAAAGCTAATTAAAAAAACTTGTGGTAAGAGGCTGTCTCTAGTGTCTTAGAAACAGGCAGACATTTAGAGGTTTAAATGTTCCTAAAGTATATTAAAGTGAATGTAAACTTTCATGACTCAGTGCCCGGTTTTTAAAAATACTATTAAAAACAGGGGCACTTCATTCTTTGCAGCCTTTTTTTAAAAAAACAATACTTACCTTTTCTTCCTAATGGGAGAGAGTCCACAGCTGCTTTCATTACTTTTGGGAAATAAGAACCTGGCCACCAGGAGGAGTCAAAGACACCCCAGCCAAAGGCTTAAATACTCCTCCCACTTCCCCTATCCCCCAGTCATTCTTTGCCTTTCGTCCCAGGAGGTTGGCAGAGAAGTGTCAGAAGTTTTTTTTTTTTTTTTTTTTTCTCTTTTGTTATACTGTTATTTATTGTTAATATGTCTCTTATGGAGGGTGCTACCCTTCAACATGGGACAGGAGTTTTAAGTAGTCCTGTTAGCCTTTCGTGTAGGGCCTGTAGCGAAAGTTAAGAGTCCAGAAATGCAGTGGGAGCTTTCCCTGCAACATCATCCCGACTCGTTATAACAGCTCCTTTCAGCACTTGGCGTTGTCTAACTTCGCTTCGCTACCTGCTGTCTTCTCTCGAGTCCATGACTGAGGCCCTGCCACTATTCGTCATACTTGAAGGGCTGTGTTCCTTTTCCATGTCTTCTATTCCGGTAAGATCGGTTCATTTTATTATATTGTCTGTAATGTGATTTATAATGACAGTATAATATGGGCCTCGCTGAGACACCTTCAGTACAGATCTTGGAATCTAGGGATATTTCCTCCTTAGGGTGGATTGGTGAACAGGGAAGGGGCCTCTTATGTTTCTTATGTGATTTCAACCTGCATTGGGTATGTGTGTACAGGATCTGAGGCAGAGACATGAAGCGTTACTCTATGGGGTGCATAGTGTCTTTTTTTCTGGGCTTGTGATTGCAAGGCCTAGGACTAAAAACCTTCGGGTTATGAGTGTATGCCTGTTGGTTTAGACTTGCGTATCCTTTTATGTGGGCCTAGTTTTGCCGCCTTTCGGTGGTGCGCTTTTGGATTTTGTGGGTCATCTGCTGTTCGCGCGTGTTTATGCTTGGGCAGGGTTTCTTCCCCTTTCGCGTTCCTGACCGAGTGGCGACGGAGGAAAGAGTCTACTCTGCTAAGTTCTGGTCATAGGAGGTAGTGAGTGGCCCAGCCATTGTGTGTCAGGTGCCAGTCGTTTTTTTCCAATATTGTGGGTTTGTGTTTGTCCTAGAAAGAAGAGAAAGTATTGGCGCTAACAGCTAGGTTTAAGATCTATAGTAAAAAGGGAAATTCCATAAATATATGAGTAAGTGGAGTGTATAATAAGAATAGAGGTATTCTATATACCTATGTTATACTACTATATAATGATAATCACTCTAGTTCAAATATAAAAGATATTTAATAGTGTTAAAAATACAGAGAACAGTAAAAATAAATACCTCTAAACATGTCTAAAATATCATTCTAAGAACAGGTAAATCACATAAAAACTGAATAAGGGAAGGGGTATGCAGGGCAGTTAACCTAACTCTTCCCCTACTCCAAATTTGTATTAGTCCTAGCCATGGAGGATTCTGATGCCGGGACTATTGTCTTATCAGATGCTGAGTCTTCCTCGGACGAGGATTGTTGTTTGGCCCCATTGTCGTAAGTATACCTCTCTTGTGTCTGCATGGTTTGCCGGGTCCCTCTGGCTTGGGGGACCTTGGGTTTGCTGAGCCATCGGCCTCCGGGAGCTCTGTTCCTCAGGAGGCGCCTTCCCAATCGCACACTCCTTTTTGCTTTCACACATAAGTAATGAATGCGGCTGTGGACTCTTTCCTACGGAAGAAAAGGAAATTATCAGGTAAGCATAATTAGTTTTTTCTTCTGCCAAGCCGAATCGGCGATTGCCCGCCCACAGCTCCTCTGTACTTATGTCAGCAATGACTAAACCGGTTTTCTCCAATCATGGCGTGCACCCCAGAGCAATCATTTTGTGAGGCTATGCTGTGATTGAAGGAACCCGGTTTTGTCATTGCTGTGCTAAGTACAGCATGAGAAGCAGGCGGGGGATCGCTGGTCCGGCTTGGCTGACGAAAAAGGTAAGTATTTTTAAAAAAAATAATGCTGCCATGTAAAGTTTCATGAATGACAAGTGCCCCTGTTTTTAATAGTATTTTTAAAAAACGGGCACTGATTCATAAAAGTTTACATTGCAGCATTATTATTTTTTTTACTTTAATATAACAATGTTGGTTGTGCAAAGCTGGGGGAATGGGTAGTAAAGGCATTATCTTTTTAAACAATAACAATTTTGGTGTTGTCTGTCCCTTTAATATTGGCTTGAATTTTAGGCGTGTGGTCAGTAAAATCAGTCAGGTTTTTTTTTGGTTTTTTTTGAGGCCCTAGTTTTCCATTTTTGGGATGACCCCGCCAAAGCATCAGCATTTGCAGGATACTTCGTTGCAATATGATTAGAATCATTGTAAGCAGAATGTTTTTAATGCTAGTTAGGTGCCTGGTGTGTTGTGGTTTGCTCTGTGGATGTTTAAGATATTTTACCCTGGAACAGAAAATTGAATAGTATTATTGTGTACAATTTTATTTATATTTTGGGGTTTTGCATCCCTTTTACATTTCAGTGTGAGTATAACAATTAAACATGCTTGTGCTTTCTAAGGTGATATCTTTTGCTCTTCTGTTACAAATGGTCGTTGCATTTCTGGATGGTTACTCACTATGGGTGAAGTAGCGTTCCGATGTTATTTTACACGTAACAGATCTCAGAGACTAAAGGGGGTGGGGGTTCTCTGGATTCAGTTGAAATACCAAAAGAATGAGATGTTTGCTCACTTAAGGGAGTGTCATTTTGTTCTCTCCCTCTGCCTGGTTTTCCCAAAACTCTGAGGTGAGCCAGAGGTTAATCACATCTTGAGATCACAAAGGAGGAAGGCAGGGAAATCAAGTGAAGTTCTCAAATGGTGGATTAGGGACTACGCGTAAAACTGTAATGGACGGATGTAGGGAAAAAGCAAAGAATATCATTCTACAGATGCTGAGGATCCCATTCTCCTGTATGCAGATCATTTACTTACAGTGGTTGTTTATGTAATACTCCTATGTAAATTTATTTCAGGGTTCTCCCGGGATATGAAATCCAAACATGCATTTTGTGATTCAGACAGAGCATAGTATTTTAAAAAGTTATCAATTTACTTCTATTAGCGCTGCGGAATCTGTTGGCGCTCTACAAATAACCGATAATAATTAGCTCCCATAATATTCTGTGTTTAAAAGATACCTAGGTATTCATCTGGAGCACTGCATGGCAGGGAAGAGTGCTGCCATCTAGTGCTCTTGCAAAACTGCGGTCATATAGTGCTCCAGGCATGGGCCGGCTCCTAAGCATATGACCCTGCTTTTCAACTAAAGATGCCAAGAGAATGAGAAAAATTGATAATTGAAGTAAATTAGAAAGTTGTTTAAAATTGCATTTTCTATCTGAATCATGAAAGAAAAAGGTTTAGTTTCATATCCTTTTAAGCTAAAATGAGCTAATATTTTATTTATTTTGCACAAATTATCATTAAACCAATTTATGCTAAATTATGCAATTCATTTATGCTTTGAATAGCTTAGGTAACATTAACAAATAAGAAAAAAATGTTATAACATTGCAAAGTATTCGTCTTTCTCAACCCGGCTACTTCATAAAAGCATTCTGTGGGGAACTCTAAACGTTACTATCCCTTTATGCAGTATGTACTCTGCAGGGGCGAGAGAAAAGCGTTTCTAGAGGTTTAGTACGGGAAATTCCAGCAGAAGAAAACATATACCGTTTATCTTGCTTAAAGGGATCAACATTTTTAGAAGCATCCGTGTAAAGTTTTTTTTGTTTTGCGTTTTGACAACAGGCAGTTGGTTATGCAAAATTGGGGAATTGGCAATAAAGGGATTATCATTTTTTTTTTTTTTTTTTTTTTAAGGGACAGTATACCCCAATCCTATGTAACTGCGTGTAATAGACACTACCATAAAGAAGAATATGCACGGATAGTCGGATACTGATCTAAAAATCCAGTATTGAACCTTTTAAAAACTTACTTAGAAGCTCCCAGTTTAGCTCTGATGAGATTAGTTTGGGGCACCCACTGAAAGGGGCTGGGAAAACAAGAACAGCAGACACTCCCCCCTCCCCTGCATATGAAAAGACAGATAACTTAAACAGGTGTCTGTAAACGCGAATATACATCTGAAATTGTGGGGCTTGGTTAGGAGTCTGAAAATCAGCACAATGTTATTTAAAAAAAAAAGAAAGAAAAAAAAGCAAAACTAAACATTGTTAGAAAAACACTACCAGGCTATATAAATGGATCTAGTGTACAATGTCCCTTTAAGTCTGTGGAAGCACTCACACTGTTTACTTTAGATACGTCTGATCTAGGGTGCAATACGGTTGCACTGCGATTTGATCAGAAAACACGACACCGCACTTCCATAGACTAACATAGGGCGGGTGGTGCACATTCTATTTACTAATGTAAATATGTTCACATGAAGAGTAACTGACTTTACCATCACTTTAATGGTAATAAACGCTTTATGGAGGTTTCCTTTTAGGTGTTGTCCCTCCCCTTTCTTTATTGCTGGCACTTAGTTTGATTTAGGAGATTGTTCCTTTGCTATGTGAGGGGTGTGGGAGGCTGGAGGCTGCCAAGGGCTGGATCAGCTAGTGATTCACAGGGAATTCTTCCCAAGAAGGAATCCCTTCCCTCCCCCAGCATGCTCGGCATAGCTGCACTGTACCAGGCACTGCTGCTGTCAGCTGTGCGCACATGGAAAGACCTCCATACACAATGTTTACAATGAGTGCTGCTCTAACGTATACATCGTATATATTCTAATAGCCATTTAGACAAATCTGCTTTCTCCTTGGGAGTTAGAAAGTTGGAGGGAGCTTACGTAGGAAATTCCTGCTGTAAATCCTGTTTTTAAAGACCAAATCAGCAGCTTTATTGCAGCTTTATGCTCATTCTGAAATCCTAATATGTATTACATTTAAAGGGACAAAGGGATAAAGGAATAAAAATAATTTATCTACAGTTGCTGCTGTAATTCATGGAATATCAGGAAAATATTGGTTTGGGGGGTTGAAGATAGATTGTATCTGCTACTGAACTAGATCATCATCATGTGATTTTTATAGAAGCAATGGGATCTTTTTTATATCACTGTTATATGTGGATCTCAGCTGCCTTTTCAGTTTTTTGCACTGGCATTCCACTGTATGCAGGTGCTTGCGCTGCCGTTACCTATAAGACTAGGGCGCCTATCTAAGGCAACACCTTTTTTAAAAAGGCATTACCTTTTGCAAAATCTCTAGAAAAAGGATGCAGCATATCCGTTTGTTTAAAGCTGGCTAGAAGTTGTGTAAACATCTCTATGTAAAAAAGATTACATCAAAATCCACTCAGTAACTACATCCCAATATTAAAGGCACTGAGAGCCAGGGCTTGACAAACCCAGAAGCCCGGGAGCCATTGTCTCCTATAATTTTACCCCGGGCTCCTATCCTTTTGTGGTATTATACATATCTATATTCATATACCACTGTCTGGCTCCTAAATTTTCTTACTGGCTTCTAAATGTTAAAGGGACATGAAAGCCAATTTTTTTCTTTCTTTCATGATTTAGAAAGAGCATGCGATTTTAAACACCTTTTCTAATTTACTTATGTTATGTAATTTGCTTCATTCTCTTGATATCCTTTGTTGGAAGCCTATCTAGATAAACTCAGTAACTGATTGGTTGCTGCCTCTTGTGATTGGCTCACCCATGTGCATTGCTATTTCTTCAACAAAGGATATCTAAAGAATAAAGCAAATTTAGATAATAGAAGTAAATTGGAATGTTTAAAATTTGTATTCTCTGTGAATCACAAAATGTTTTGGGTTTCATGTCCCTTTAAGCATTTGTCGACCCCTGCTATAAGCAACCAATCAGATTGCTTGACTCTGGAGTTGCAAGGGATTGTGCATCTGGCATGGGCAAACAGTAACGTATATCCCCTCATCAGTTGAAATGACGATGTTGAAAGGAAATTTTATTATGAAATCTTGCAAGATTATGGTAAAATCCCCAAAATTTAGTAAAGCAAAGTGAGCGCAGCACTTGGTTGCTAACCGGCTTTTGTTTTTTCACCACTGGTGAGCTGAAGAAATTCTGAGGTAAAATATGTTCCTTGTTTTGCATAGTGATGTTCATGTGATACTTTTCTAGTCGGCTTTTTTAACTCTATAGAAAACAAGCTCAGGTCTAGCTGGTTATTCAGTTTAGTAATAATATATGGCTTCTTGGTGGGAGGTTTGAGCTGGGCTAAGCCAAAATACACTTGTTTATAATAATAACACTCCCGCTGCCTCACGACCTGTTCAGCTCCAGTTGCTTTCTTATCAGCTGATGCTGAAATCTGACACATCAAATATACAGAAGGGAGAACTACATTTTGTCATGAATATTAGGGTGTTTTTTGTTGTTGCAATTTTGGTTTTCTTTCTTCTTTTTTTTTTTCTTTTAAAAAAAACAAACAAAAAACCCGTAACAATTTCCATGGCCCTTGGCTGCCCATCTCTGTCTTATCTTTATTTTTGTACTCCTTGTACAGAACATTAGAATCTGTAAGTGTATAAAAAGCAAAGATTATTATGTATTGCCGTCATGTGATTAAAGTGATGGTGTACTGTAATTGGTTTTGCCTTAAAGGCATATGAAGCAGTGCTCCTTTAGTTAAAAAAAAAAAAAAAAAAGTTAAATCAAACAGATTGTGGTTATAAAAAAACAACAAACAACTTGCTTGTTTTCTTGCTAAATGAGCACTTAGACTTTCTCAGTTTAGCCACTGCCTGCAGCTACTTAAGAGAGCTGACTTGATGAGAACTTAAGTTGCATTTTGCCTCTTCTGAGCGCGGGCAAGAACTGACTTCCTGTTTCTCTGGCATTCACTGAATAGTAAACCAGCTCATCTTGCTCTAGAAGATTTGACATCAAGCTGTATATAATCCTTCCTGCAGAGACCACAGCTGACTTGTAGGGCTGCAACAGGAAGTAATGGACCCTGAAACTGGAAAGAAAGAAGCATTGGACTAGGCCCCCACTTCAGATTAACATCACCTGGGCTGAACCAACAAGAATAATTGACAGGTTCTGCTCACATGCAGTTGGTTGTGAGAGAGCCGGGGGTGGTGTTGAAATGATAAATATAAGCTGCCCTGTTGCCACAAACCCAAGGAGACAGGTTTCTTGCTTTCGCAAACATAGTCCATCCAAAAAATATATATCTGTCGCAAGTTTCTTTTATTTCTGTTAACTTCATACAAATGTATTAATAGCTTTCTTATTGAATTTGCCACTATGTCTATTTTCAGTCCCTCTTATAATATGGTGGTATCTGATCTTTTAATCAGTAATGTATTTCAGTAATGTATTCTTCGATGATTTATTTTATCTTTTTGTCCTGCCATTTAACTCTTAAAAATAAATACATAAAAAATTATTTTGAAAAAAAAAAAAAAAATATATATATATATATATATATATATATATATATATATATATATATATATATATATATATATATATATATATATATATATATATATATATATATATAATTTTTTTTTTTTTTAAATGTTCTCCCCAGGACTTGGGCGCACCACCCGGCTGATTTTACTTACCACCAGCTAAAGTTTTGAATCAGTATTAAAAAGTTTCAATGTTTATTGTGCAAATTGAATGGGGATTGCATTTTTGATAGCGCGGTCTCACCACTGTCGGCAAGACAGAGCTATTCTAGGATGACTGCCGCTGCTGGAAGGGAGGTTATAATAGCACAATCCTGCCGGGAAGACCCAGCCCTACTTTGACTTGAAAAACCCTTAACAATCAGCGATGTACAGGGTATATTGCGGTTAAGGGGTTAAATTATGCAGTCAATTTGTGCTTTGGCTAGCAGACTTTTTTACACTGCCCCCCGGCTAGCAAATTTTTCTCTGGAGAACTTCTTTTATATTTTTGACTATTTTTGTTTTATAAAACCTATAATAGTTTCCTGGTAACGCACTGTTTTGGGTTCTTGGGCAAAATACATCACTTGGAATTGTCAACTAGTTTCTATTAGATAAGTCAGCACAACCTGTACAAATGCTATCAGCAGTCTTTATTTGTTACGTTTTCAGTGTTGTGTTTTCATTAACGGGATATAAAACCCAAAACATTTATTTTGGGATTCAGACAGAACATAACATTTTCAGTTTACTTCTATTGTCAAATTCCTTGTTCCCATGATATTCTGTGTTGGAGAGATACATAGGTAGCCATCTGGGGCACTACATGGTAGGAAATAGTGCTGCCATATAGTGTTCCTGAAATGGGCCAGCTCCTAAGCATACGTCCCTACTTTTAAAAAAAAAGATGCCAAGAGAACAAAGAGAAATGAATAATTGAAGTGAATTAGAAAGTTGTATAAAATCACATGCTCTATCTGAAAAATGAAAACAGAATTTAAGTGTACCTGATAAATTTCTTTCTCCTACGGTGTATCCGGTCCACGGCTTCATCCTTACTTGTGGGATATTCTCTTCCCCTACAGGAAGTGGCAAATAGAGCACACAGCAGAGCTGGCCATACAGCTCTCCTCAGGCTCCGCCCCCCCAGTCATTCGACCGACGGTTAGGAGAAAAAGGAGAACCATAAGGTGCAGTGGTGACTGTAGTTTACAAAAATAAATTTAAACCTGACCAAAATGCCAGGGCGGGCCGTGGACCGGATACACCGTAGGAGAAAGAAATTTATCAGGTACACATAAATTCTGTTTTCTCCTACATTGGTGTATCCGGTCCACGGCTTCATCCTTACTTGTGGGAACCAATACCAAAGCTTTAGGACACGGATGAAGGGAGGGAACAAGTCAGGTAACCTAAACGGAAGGCACCACTGCTTGCAAAACCTTTCTCCCAAAAATAGCCTCCGAAGAAGCAAAAGTAATGAATTTGTAAAATTTGGCAAACGTATGCAGTGAAGACCAAGTCGCTGCCTTACAAATCTGTTCAACAGAAGCCTCATTCTTGGAAGCCCATGTGGAAGCCACAGCTCTAGTAGAGTGAGCTGTAATTCGTTCAGGAGGCTGCCTTCCAGCAGTCTCATAAGCCAACCGGATTATGCTTTTTAGCCAGAAAGACAGAGAGGTTGCAGTCGCCTTTTGACTTCTCCTCTTGCCAGAATAGACGACAAACAAGGACGATGTTTGTCTGAAGTCTTTAGTTGCTTTTAGATAAAACTTTAAAGCACGAACCCCATCAAGATGGTGTAACAGACGTTCCTTGTTAGAAACTGGATTAAGACACAGAGAAGGAACTATTTCTTCTGTTAAGTGTGATCAGTCCACGGGTCATCATTACTTCTGGGATATTACTCCTCCCCAACAGGAAGTGCAAGAGGATTCACCCAGCAGAGCTGCATATAGCTCCTCCCCTCTACGTCACTCCCAGTCATTCTCTTGCACCCAACGACTAGATAGGATGTGTGAGAGGACTATGGTGATTATACTTAGTTTTATATCTTCAATCAAAAGTTTGTTATTTTAAAATGGCACCGGAGTGTGTTATTATCTCTCTGGCAGAGTTTGAAGAAGAATCTACCAGAGTTTTTGTTATGATTTTAGCCGGAGTAGTTAAGATCATATTGCTGTTTCTCGGCCATCTGAGGAGAGGTAAACTTCAGATCAGGGGACAGCGGGCAGATGAATCTGCATAGAGGTATGTAGCAGTTTTTATTTTCTGACAATGGAATTGATGAGAAAATCCTGCCATACCGATATAATGTCATGTATGTATACTTTACACTTCAGTATTCTGGGGAATGGTACTTCACTAGAATTACACTGTAAGAAATACATAAAGCTGTTTAATAACTAGAGATTATGTTTAACGTTTTTGCTGGAATGTAAAATCGTTTTCATTTACTGAGGTACTGAGTGAATAAATGTTTGGGCACTATTTTTCCACTTGGCAGTTGCTTAATCTGTTTTCTGACAGTTTCTGTTCTCCCTCACTGCTGTGTGTGAGGGGGAGGGGCCGTTTTTTGGCGCTTTTACTACGCATCAAATATTTCAGTCAGCAACTCATTGTATTCCCTGCATGATCCGGTTCATCTCTACAGAGCTCAGGGGTCTTCAAAACTTATTTTGAGGGAGGTAATTTCTCTCAGCAGAGCTGTGAGAATTATAGTTTGACTGAGATAAAAAACGTTTATTCTGTAATTTGTTTCCTGCTTTCAGAATTTGTTATCTTTGCTAATGGGATTAAACCTTTGCTAAAGTTGTGTTATTTACAAGGATTGAGGCTATAACTGTTTCAATTTATTAATTTTCAACTGTCATAGATCTTCTGTGCTTCTTAAAGGCACAGTACGTTTTAATATTATTCTAATTGAATTGTATTTCCAAGTTGCAAGTTTATTTGCTAGTGTGTTAAACATGTCTGATTCAGAGGATGATACCTGTGTCATTTGTTGCAATGCCAAAGTGGAGCCCAATAGAAATTTATGTACTAACTGTATTGATGCTACTTTAAATAAAAGTCAATCTGTACAAATTGAACAAATTTCACCAAACAACGAGGGGAGAGTTATGCCGACTAACTCGCCTCACGTGTCAGTACCTACATCTCCCGCTCAGAGGGAGGTGCGTGATATTGTAGCGCCGAGTACATCTGGGCGGCCATTACAAATCACATTACAGGATATGGCTACTGTTATGACTGAGGTTTTGGCTAAATTACCAGAGCTAAGAGGTAAGCGTGATCACTCTGGGGTGAGAACAGAGTGCGCTGATAATATTAGGGCCATGTCAGACACTGCGTCACAGGTGGCAGAACATGAGGACGGAGAGCTTCATTCTGTGGGTGACGGTTCTGATCCAAACAGACTGGATTCAGATATTTCAAATTTTAAATTTAAACTGGAAAACCTCCGTGTATTACTAGGGGAGGTGTTAGCGGCTCTGAATGATTGTAACACAGTTGCAATACCAGAGAAAATGTGTAGGTTGGATAAATATTTTGCGGTACCGACGAGTACTGAGGTTTTTCCTATACCTAAGAGACTTACTGAAATTGTTACTAAGGAGTGGGATAGACCCGGTGTGCCGTTCTCACCCCCTCCGATATTTAGAAAAATGTTTCCAATAGACGCCACCACAAGGGACTTATGGCAAACGGTCCCTAAGGTGGAGGGAGCAGTTTCTACCTTAGCTAAGCGTACCACTATCCCGGTGGAGGATAGCTGTGCTTTTTCAGATCCAATGGATAAAAAATTAGAGGGTTACCTTAAGAAAATGTTTGTTCAACAAGGTTTTATATTGCAACCCCTTGCATGCATTGCGCCGATCACGGCTGCAGCGGCATTCTGGATTGAGTCTCTGGAAGAGAACATTGGTTCAGCTACTCTGGACGACATTACGGACAGGCTTAGAGTCCTTAAACTAGCTAATTCATTCATTTCGGAGGCCGTAGTACATCTTACTAAACTTACGGCGAAGAATTCAGGATTCGCCATTCAGGCACGCAGGGCGCTGTGGCTAAAATCCTGGTCAGCTGATGTTACTTCTAAGTCTAAATTGCTTAATATACCTTTCAAAGGGCAGACCTTATTCGGGCCCGGGTTGAAAGAGATTATCGCTGACATTACAGGAGGTAAAGGCCATGCCCTGCCTCAGGACAAAGCCAAAGCCAAGACTAGACAGTCTAATTTTCGTTCCTTTCGTAATTTCAAAGCAGGAGCAGCATCAACTTCCTCTGCACCAAAACAGGAAGGAGCTGTTGCTCGCTACAGACAAGGCTGGAAACCTAACCAGTCCTGGAACAAGTGCAAGCAGACTAGGAAACCTGCTGCTGCCCCTAAAACAGCATGAATTGAGGGCCCCCGATCCGGGATCGGATCTAGTGGGGGGCAGACTTTCTCTCTTCGCCCAGGCTTGGGCAAGAGATGTTCAGGATCCCTGGGCGCTAGAGATAATATCTCAGGGATACCTTCTGGACTTCAAATACTCTCCTCCAAGAGAGAGATTTCATCTGTCAAGATTGTCAACAATCCAGACAAAGAAAGAGGCGTTTCTACGCTGCGTACAAGAGCTCTTGTTAATGGGAGTAATCCATCCAGTTCCACGATCGGAACAGGGACAGGGGTTTTATTCAAATCTGTTTGTGGTTCCCAAAAAAGAGGGAACTTTCAGACCAATCCTGGACTTAAAGATCCTAAACAAATTCCTAAGAGTTCCATCGTTCAAGATGGAGACTATTCGGACAATTTTACCTATGATCCAAGAGGGTCAGTACATGACCACTGTAGATTTAAAAGATGCTTACCTTCACATACCGATTCACAAAGATCATTATCGGTACCTAAGGTTTGCCTTCCTAGACAGGCATTACCAGTTTGTGGCTCTTCCATTCGGATTGGCTACAGCTCCAAGAATCTTCACAAAGGTTCTGGGTGCTCTTCTGGCGGTACTAAGACCGCGGGGAATCTCGGTAGCTCCATACCTAGACGACATTCTGATACAAGCTTCAAGCTTTCAAACTGCCAAGTCTCATACAGAGTTAGTGCTGGCATTTCTAAGGTCACATGGATGGAAGGTGAACGAAAAGAAAAGTTCACTCGTTCCACTCACAAGAGTTCCCTTCCTGGGGACTCTTATAGATTCTGTAGAAATGAAGATTTACCTGACAGAGGACAGGCTAACAAGACTTCAAAGTGCTTGCCGCACCCTTCATTCCATTCAACACCCGTCAGTGGCTCAATGCATGGAGGTAATCGGCTTAATGGTAGCGGCAATGGACATAGTACCCTTTGCACGCTTACACCTCAGACCACTGCAACTGTGCATGCTAAGTCAGTGGAATGGGGATTACTCAGACTTATCCCCTTCTCTGAATCTGGATCAAGAGACCAGAAATTCTCTTCTATGGTGGCTTTCTCGGCCACATCTGTCCAGGGGGATGCCATTCAGCAGACCAGACTGGACAATTGTAACAGACGCCAGCCTTCTAGGTTGGGGTGCCGTCTGGAATTCTCTGAAGGCTCAGGGACAATGGAGTCAGGAGGAGAGTCTCCTGCCAATAAACATTCTGGAATTGAGAGCAGTTCTCAATGCCCTCCTGGCTTGGCCCCAGTTGACAACTCGGGGGTTCATCAGGTTTCAGTCGGACAACATCACGACTGTAGCTTACATCAACCATCAGGGAGGGACAAGAAGCTCCCTAGCTATGATGGAAGTATCAAAGATAATTCGCTGGGCAGAGTCTCACTCTTGCCACCTGTCAGCAATCCACATCCCGGGAGTGGAGAACTGGGAGGCGGATTTCTTAAGTCGTCAGACTTTTCATCCGGGGGAGTGGGAACTTCATCCGGAGGTCTTTGCCCAAATACTTCGACGTTGGGGCAAACCAGAGATAGATCTCATGGCGTCTCGACAGAACGCCAAGCTTCCTCGTTACGGGTCCAGATCCAGGGATCCAGGAGCAGTCCTGATAGATGCTCTGACAGCACCTTGGGACTTCAGGATGGCTTACGTGTTTCCACCCTTCCCGTTACTTCCTCGATTGATTGCCAGAATCAAACAAGAGAGAGCATCAGTGATTCTAATAGCACCTGCGTGGCCACGCAGGACTTGGTATGCAGACCTGGTGGACATGTCATCCTGTCCGCCTTGGTCTCTACCTCTGAAACAGGACCTTCTGATACAGGGTCCCTTCAAACATCAAAATCTAACTTCTCTGAAGCTGACTGCTTGGAAATTGAACGCTTGATTTTATCAAGACGTGGGTTTTCTGAGTCTGTTATTGATACCTTTAATACAGGCTAGGAAACCTGTTACCAGAAAGATTTACCATAAGATATGGCGTAAATACCTATATTGGTGTGAATCCAAAGGTTACTCTTGGAGTAAGGTTAGGATTCCTAGGATATTGTCTTTTCTACAAGAAGGTTTAGAAAAGGGTTTATCTGCTAGTTCATTAAAGGGACAGATCTCAGCTCTGTCCATTCTGTTACACAAACGTCTGTCAGAAGTTCCTGACGTCCAGGCTTTTTGTCAGGCTTTGGCCAGGATTAAGCCTGTGTTTAAAACTGTTGCTCCACCATGGAGTTTAAACCTTGTTCTTAATGTTTTACAGGGCGTTCCGTTTGAACCCCTTCATTCCATTGATATAAAGTTGTTATCTTGGAAAGTTCTATTTTTAATGGCTATTTCCTCGGCTCGAAGAGTCTCTGAATTATCAGCCTTACATTGTGATTCTCCTTATTTGATTTTTCATTCGGATAAGGTAGTCCTGCGTACTAAACCTGGGTTCTTACCTAAGGTAGTTACTAACAGGAATATCAATCAAGAGATTGTTGTTCCTTCTTTATGCCCAAATCCTTCTTCAAAGAAGGAACGTCTACTGCACAACCTGGATGTAGTCCGTGCTCTAAAATTTTACTTACAGGCAACTAAGGAATTTCGACAAACGTCTTCTCTGTTTGTCATTTACTCTGGGCAGAGGAGAGGTCAAAAAGCTTCTGCTACCTCTCTTTCTTTTTGGCTTCGTAGCATAATTCGTTTAGCTTATGAGACTGCTGGACAGCAGCCTCCTGAAAGAATTACAGCTCATTCTACTAGAGCTGTGGCTTCCACTTGGGCCTTCAAGAATGAGGCCTCTGTTGAACAGATTTGCAAGGCTGCAACTTGGTCTTCGCTTCATACTTTTTCCAAATTTTACAAATTTGACACTTTTGCTTCATCGGAGGCTATTTTTGGGAGAAAGGTTCTTCAGGCAGTGGTTCCTTCTGTATAAAGAGCCTGCCTATCCCTCCCGTCATCCGTGTACTTTTGCTTTGGTATTGGTATCCCAGAAGTAATGATGACCCGTGGAATGATCACACTTAACAGAAGAAAACATAATTTATGCTTACCTGATAAATTCCTTTCTTCTGTAGTGTGATCAGTCCACGGCCTGCCCTGTTTTTAAGGCAGGTAAATATTTTTTAATTTATACTCCAGTCACCACTTCACCCTTGGCTTTTCCTTTCTCGTTGGTCCTTGGTCGAATGACTGGGAGTGACGTAGAGGGGAGGAGCTATATGCAGCTCTGCTGGGTGAATCCTCTTGCACTTCCTGTTGGGGAGGAGTAATATCCCAGAAGTAATGATGACCCGTGGACTGATCACACTACAGAAGAAAGGAATTTATCAGGTAAGCATAAATTATGTTTTCCTGGTTGATATTCTTATTGGAAACCACTTTTGGAAGAAAACCAGGTTTGGTACGTAAAACGACCTTATCTGTATGAAACACCAGATAGGGCGAATTACACTGCAAAGCAGACAATTCAGAAACTCTTCTAGCTGAAGAAATGGCTACAAAAAAACAAAACTTTCCAAGATAGTAACTTAATATCTATGGAATGTAGAGGTTCAAACGGAACCCCTTGAAGAACTGAAAGAACTAAATTTAGACTCCATGGAGGAGCCACAGGTCTGTAGACAGGCTTGATTCTGACTAAAGCCTGTACAAACCCTGAATATCTGGCATGGCTGCCAGACGCTTGTGTAACCAAACAGACAGAGCAGATATCTGTCCCTTAAAAGAACTAGCTGACAGACCTTTCTCCAATCCTTCTTGGAGAAAAGATAGTATCCTTGGAATCCTAATCTTACTCCATGAGTAACCCTTGGATTCGCACCAGCAAAGATATTTCCGCCATATCTTATGGTAAATTTTCCTGGTGACAGGCTTTCTAGCCTGGATCAGAGTATCTATAACTGATTCCGAAACCCCACGTTTAGCTAGAATCAAGCGTTCAATCTCCAAGCAGTCAGTTGCAGAGAAACTAGGTTTGGATGTTCGAATCGACCTTGAATTAGAAGGTCCTGCCTCAAAGGCAGCTTCCATGGTGGAACCGATGACATATTCACCAGGTCTGCATACCAAGTCCTGCGTGGCCACGCAGGAGCTATTAGAATTACCGAAGCCTTCTCCTGCTTGATCCTGGCTACTAGCCGGGGGAGAAGGGGAAACGGTGGAAAGACATAAGCTAGATTGAATGACCAAGGCGCTACTAAGGTATCTACCAATGTCGCCTTGGGATCCCTGGACCCGTAACGTGTAACTTTGAAGTTCTGACGTGACTCCATCAGATCCAGATCTGTAATGCCCCATAGCTGGGTCAGCTGAGCAAAAAACCTCCGGGTGGAGTTCCCACTCCCCCGGATGGAAAGTCTGAAGACTCAGATAATCCGCTTCCCAGTTCAGAGCGGCAAAGAGAATGACTGGGGGGGCGGAGCCTGAGGGGAGCTGTATGGACAGCTCTGCTGTGTGCTCTCTTTGCCACTTCCTGTAGGGGAAGAGAATATCCCACAAGTAAGGATGAAGCCGTGGACCGGATACACCAATGTAGGAGAAAGATTAATTTTGGGTTTCATATCCCTTTTTTAATACAGACCGATCCCAACTAGAGGGGAAAATATGAAGCGTTAGAATTTTTTTCCGCTTCTCAATGCAGTTATGCCAAGTGATTTGTCCTAGATAATACGCAGTCAATACTCTAATCCTTGCACATTCACTTGTTCCTGTATTTGTTCTTCTCTCTTTTGCCGGTTAACAGGAAATGGTGTGTTGGGGAAGATAAGGACCCCTGTAACCTGTGCGCAACAAGCGGGGAGCCAGGAAGTATCTGTGAACAAAGCTGGAATCTCTCTGGGAAGGAATGTGACTTTATTCTTCCATGTAATCTGGTTTAATCCTGGCACTGCAAATTCTGTGGACATATTTAACACCTTTTTTATTACAGTGTTTGTTCTCCGAATGTTTGGTTACTATGGTGATCTGTGTAGTAGGATTTAAATCTTGTATCTTCAAATGGGGTTACAACTTTCAACCAGGTAGCATGTAACCACAGTTTGTAAAGGGCCAGAACAGCAGGGAATTACTCTAATATGTTGGTGTGTTTCATTTGGACACTAGCTACACTGCAGTGCTATGTGGAAATGGGTTAAACACATAGTTAAAGTGCAGTTCTCTGTGGCTCCTAAGTGTAAACTGCAGGTTACCCAATCAGCAGTGGTAGTCCAATTAGATCATGTGATTTTTCTACTATGATGGCTCTTTAATTTGGAATTCACTTTGACATTCTTTGGGGTCGACTTAGCAAACCATTTCCGCAGGCTTCGCATGCCTACGACTGCAGATTCTCACAAGAGAACCTGCAGTCCGTATTTAGGTGGTGAATTTCAATCTCCCCAGTATCAAAAATTGCGTTCTTGTGCAATGCTGAATTCTGGCAGTGGAATTCAGCCCGCCAGAGGCGAGCTGCGGCGGATAGTGGCTTGTATGTGCACCCCTGTCTGCCGCAGCTTGATAAATTGACCCCTTTAGTTTCTGTTATATTGGTTAACAACCTTTTTTTTGCTATCTCAGCACTTTTCATTAAACTTCATAGCACTAATTACTTTTGAAGTATCATTAAAATGCATATGTCATTTACAGGCTTACTAGACAGGTAACAGACAACAGTGTAAACCTATATTGTTTGTTAAATAGGGACATTACTTTAAAATATTTGGGGGTCATAATTAAATGTGTGTGTGTATGTATATGTGTGTGTGTGTATGTGTGTGTGTATATATATATATATATATATATATATATATATATATATATATATATATATATATATATATATATATATATATATATATATATATATATATATATATATATATATATGTATATATGTATATATGTGTATATATATATATATATATATATATATATATAATTTATTTTGCCCAATTTTCTGTTTGCCTCTGATAATGTGCGCCCCCCATCCCAAAGTAGTACGTTCTTGACCTACAATATTGTATAACACAGCAAATGAGTATCGGGCGTCGTTTACTGTAACTAGTTGCTTTTGAGGTCACATTGCGCTGTTTAACTGTATATTCTATATCTATAGCCTTACATTGCAACTGTGAAACCAGGACAACAACAAAATTGATACAGGCAACTACATAAATAAATTACCTCTTTGTAGATTGATGATTCTCAATGAGGGTTGTCAAATGCCCATTGGTATCACAGCCCTCAGCTGAGGGTGAAATTAGTTGGGTGGATGCAGCAATAAAAAAATACCCCATAAAGCTGATTGCTGTGTTTAAAAACAGTACTTGGAAGCAGAAAGCTTGAGAGATTGTATATCTAATTTGCATATCTTACCCAGAGATCCCTGGTGCATTGGTAACAATGTATACAGAGTACTTATGGGGAAAATCAAGCGGGGATAGTTGCCTAGATTGTGTGTGTTTTTTCTTTCTTTCTATACAATAATTCAATGTCTCTTACTTTATGAATTGGAGGATTTTAAACTCATGCTTTTATCTCCACCATAACTCAAATGGGTATAACTTTTTCTTTAGGTGCTATGAAACCTTGGCTAAGATTTTTCATGCTCCATTGTGGGTCAAACCTCTCAATTGAAAGAGCAGACTACCATCTTTCAACGAAGGGGTATCTTGTCCAGCTTAGTGCTTTACTGATCCCTATAGTGAAAGCAATGAGGGACGCTCTGGTGTTGCTCAACTCCTTGTTTCTTCTTCACCTCCCTAAGGCACGGAGCACTTGAGAACAGCTTCTTCTGTCCGATGAAACATGCAATTTTAAAAAACGTTCTAATTTACTTCTATCAATATTTCTTTGTTTTCTTGGCATCTTTTCTTGAAAAGCAGGGATGTAAGCTTAGGAGCCGGCCCATTTCTTGAGCACTATATGACAGCAGGTTTGTAAGAATGTTATTCATTTGCAAGAGCACTACATGTCAGCACTATTTCCTGCCATGTTAGGTTTCAGATGGCTACCTAGGTATCTCTTCAACACAGAATATCATGGGAACTAAGCAAATGTGATAATAGAATTAAATGGTTTGTTCTGTCTGAATCACAAAAGAATATGTTTGGGTTTTATATCCCTTTAAAGGGACAGTCTACACCAGAATTTTTATTGTTTTAAAAGACAGATAATCCCTTTATTACCCATTTCCCAGTTTAGCATAACCAACACAGTTATTATAATATACTTTTAACCTCTGTGATTATCTTGTATCTAAGCCTCTGCAAACTGCCCCTTTTTTCAGTTCTTTTGACAGACTTGTAGTCTAGCCAATCAGTGCCTGCTCCCAGATTACTTCACGTGCACAAGCACAGTGTTATCTATATGAAATATGTGAACTAACACCCTCTAGTGGTGAAAAACTGTTAAAATGCAATCTGAAAGAGGTGGGCTTCAAGGTCTAAGAAATTAGCATATGAACCTCCTAGGTTAAGCTTTCAACTAAGAATACCAAGAGTACAAAGCAAAATTGGTGATAAAAGTAAATTGGAAAATTGTTTAAAATCACATGCTCTATCTGAATCATGAAAGATTATTTTGGCATAGACTGTCCCTTTAAATATTTATCATTATTCCAGAAGAAATCTTTAGTATAGAATCAGCTTTTAACCTCCCAGGGCATGACCATGTTTTTGCCCCAGATACATTTAGTTTATATTGTTAAAGGGACATGAAACACAAGTTTTTTTTTTCTTTCATGATTCAGATAGAGAATAACATTTTATACAACTTTCCAGTTTCCTTCTTTTATCTAATTTGCTTCATTCTCTTGGTATCATTTAGTGAAGGAGCAGCAATGCACTACTGGTTGGTGACTAAATGGGTGAGCCAATGACAATTGGTGTATATATGCATCCACCAATCAGCAACTAGAATATTTGCTGCTCCTGAGCGTACCTAGATAAACCTTTCAGCAAAGGATAACAAGAGAAGGAAGCAAATTAAATAAAGTAAATTGAAAAGTTGTTTAATATTGTATGTTCTGTCTAAATTATGACTTTACTGTCCCTTTATCTTCTAAGTGGGGACAAGAGCTCTGTCAAGCCACATATGGTAGCAACATTAAATCATTTGCCTCCCTGCTATGTATTGAATATGTGGATCAAAGTAGGAATTTCCAGTGTGTGCCAGAGAGCGCGGAACACAATAGCCAGGCTTTCCCTTGCTGACTTCAGCTTCCTGCTGAGCCCAATGCATGTGTGGTAATAACTCACGGAACTGTTAACACATTCTCCTAGCTGATGTTTAGACAACCTGCTCCCAACCCGGTGCTTAGAGATATATTTTATTAAAGGGACAGTCTACACCAGAATATTTGTTTTCGAAAGATAGATAATCCCTTTATTACCCATTCCCCAGTTTTGCATAACCAACACAGTTATATTAATACACTTTTTACCTCTGTGATCTAAGCCTCAGCAGACTGCCTCCTTATTTCAGTTCTTTTGACAGACTTGCATTTTAGCCAATCAGTGCTGGCTCCTAGGAACTCCATGTGCGTGCGTGAGCACAATGTTATTTATATGAAACGCATGAACTAACACCCTCTAGTGGTGGAAAAACTGTCAAAATGCCCTGAGAAGAGAGGCAGCCTTCAAGGACTTAGAAATTAGCATATGAACCTCCTAGGTTTAGCTTTCAACTAAGAATACCAAGAGAACAAAACAAAATTGGTGATATAAGTAAACTTGAAAATTGTTTAACATTACATGCCCTATCTGAATCATGAAAGTTTGTTTTGGACTAGACTGTCCATTTTAAAGGGACATGAAACCCAACATTTTTCTTTCATGATTCAGATAGAACATGCGATTTTAAACAACTTTCTAATTTACTTCCTTTATCATTTTTTCTTAGTTCTCTTGGTATCTTTTGTAAAGCCAATTAGGGACATGTATGTAGCACGGTTAGACTGGATAATCAGCAGGTGCATTTCAGGTTCTGAGAAATAGAAAAGCTACGTGAAAGGGGGCCAAATAAGTAATACAAATATATTGCAAACTTCTTTCATTACATATAACTAAACATTAGTGGTCTGCACAGATAACGTTGGCAGCTGGGGGGCAGTCTGAAGTAGCTGGGTGGGGGCAGTGTAATACATGGCAATACTATAACATTTTGTTCTATATATAAATGTTACTTTAGCTATGTAAAGCAAAAAATGAACTCCATAAATTGATCTAATGATAATTTAATATGGGCTAATTTTGGCATAATATTGGCTTAAAGTTTTGCCAGGGTGGTCTGTGCCCATTAAAGGGACAGTAAAGTCAAAATTAATATTTCTTCTATAAGGTGCGACGAGTCCACGGATTCATCCTTTACTTGTAGGATATTATCCTCCTGCTAAGAAGAAGTGGCAAAGAGCACCACAGCAGAGCTGTCTATATAGCTCCTCCCGTAGCTCCACCCCCCAGTCATTCTCTTTGCCTTCTAGGAAGGGTAAAGTGAAAGAGGTGATAAAATGTTAGTTTTTATTTTCTTCAAGCAAGAGTTTATTTTAAATGGTATCGGTGTGTACTATTTTCTCTCAGGCAGCAGATGGATGAAGACTTCTGCCTGGAGGCTAATGATCTTAGCTTTTGTCACTAAGATCCAGAGCAGTTCCCACAGAATGGCTGAGGAGTACAAGAAACTTCAGTGCGTGGAACGTTTTTCATGCTATATAGCAGTGAGGTATGTTCAGTCATTTTTTTTTCTGGAGAGACTGTGGAATTTCAGAATTGGCTAGCAGTATCCCCATGAGGGTAAGGGTAAGCAGTAATCCTAACAGACAGAGGGGTATTACTAAGCTTGCATATAGGGGCTGAGAAAAAATGGTTGACACTGAGTTTGAATGTTTGTGGGCAAACGTTTATTGACCTGGGGGTGCTGATAACGTTTTTGGCAGTGAAATTTGTTATACTTTATTAGAGGGTACACTTGGCTTCTGTTTCTGGGTTTCGAGTGAGATGGGCGGGGCCTATTTTCACGCCGCAGTTGTATTTTCAAGTCTAGCAGCAAGCTCAAACTCCGGTGGGCCCTTGTGGAAGTTTTGGGCCAAATCGAAGCTTTAACCCTGTTATTCCAGTTCCCTGAGGGCAGGTAGGCGCCACAGGAGGGCTGAGGCGAGGTGCAGGGGGAGTTTTAAACAGTTATTAATAATCAATTTTTTTTTACATAAGGGCTAAGTGTTCCTTTCCTTGTGGGGCAAACTTAGCTGCTTAATTTGAATACGTATACAATTGGAAAGATTGGATTAATTTAAAGCAGTTTTGCAGAACGTGTATGCTTTTTTTCTCTTAAAGGCTCAGTACCGTTTTTTTTAAGATTATTTTTTCACTAAATAAAGTGTTTTCAAGCCTGTTTAACATGTCTGACATTGAAGAAAGCCAATGTTCAATGTGTTTAGAAGCCATTGTGGAACCCCCACTTAAAATGTGTCCCTCATGCACTGAAAGGGCAATAAATTGCAAAGAACATATTTTAGCTGATAAAAGTATGTCACAGGATGATTCTAAGTCAGAAGGGAATCAGATTATGCCATCAAATTCTCCCCAAGTGTCACAACCATTAACGCCTGCACAAGCGACGCCAAGTACTTCTAGTGCGTCTAATTCTTTCACCCTGCAAGATATGGCCGCAGTTATGAATACTACCCTCACAGAGGTTTTATCTAAGCTGCCTGGGTTGCAGGGGAAGCGCAGTAGGTCTGGTGTGAGAGTAAATGCTGAGCCCTCTGACGCTTTATTAGCCATATCCGATGTACCCCCACAATGTTCTGAGTTGGGGGTGAGGGATTTACTGTCTGAGGGAGAGATTTCTGATTCAGGAAAGATGTTCCTTCAGACAGATTCAGATATTACGGCTTTTAAATTTAAACTAAAACACCTCTGCTTGTTGCTCAGGGAGGTTATTGCGACTCTGGATGATTGGGACCCTATTGTAGTTCCAGAGAAATTGTGTAAAATGGACAGATATCTAGAGGTTCCTGCTTACACTAATGTTTTTCCGGTCCCTAAGAGGATTTCGGACATTGTTACTAAGGAGTGGGATAGACCAGGTATTTCGTTTTCTCCCCCTCCTACTTTTAAGAAAATTTTTCCCATATCTGACGCCATGCGGGATTCGTGGCAGACGGTCCCTTAGGTGGAGGGAGCTATTTCTACCCTGGCTAAGCGTACATCTATACCTATTGAGGACAGTTGTGCTTTCAAAGATCCTATGGATAAAAAAATTACAGGGTCTTCTAAAGAAAATATTTATTCATCAGGGTTTTCTTCTGCAACCTATAGCGTGCATTGTTACTGTAACTACTGCAGCTGCTTTTTGGTTTGAGGCTCTAGAAGAGGCTCTTCAGGTTGAGACCCCATTAGATTATATTCTGGATAGAATTAGGGCTCTCGAGCTAGCTAATTCTTTCATTTCAGATGCTGCTTTTCAACTGGCTAAATTAGCGGCAAAGAATTCAGGTTTTGCCATTTTAGTGCGTAAAGCGTTATGGCTTAAGTCCTGGCCTGCTGACGTATCATCAAAATCTAAGCTTTTAGCCATCCCTTTCAAGGGTAAGACCCTATTAGGGCCTGAACAGAAAGAGATCATTTCAGACATCACTGGAGGGAAAGGCCATGCCCTTCCTCAGGATAAGACAAATAAGATGAGGACCAAACAAAATAATTTTCATTCCTTTCGAAACTTCAAAGGTGGTCCCTTTTCCTCCTCCCCTGCTGCAAAGCTGGAGGGGAATTTTGCTCAATCCAAGTTAGTCTGGAGACCTAACCAGACTTGGAACAAAGGTAAACAGGCCAAGAAGCCCGCTGCTGCCACCAACACAGCATGAAGGGGCAGCCCCCGATCCGGGACCGGATCTAGTAGGGGGCAGACTTTCTCTCTTTGCTCAGGCTTGGGCAAGAGACGTTCAGGACTCCTGGGCTTTAGAAATTGTGACCCAGGGGTATCTTCTAGACTTCTAAGATTCTCCTCCAAGGGGAGATTTCATCTTTCTCGATTGTTTGTCTGTAAGCCAGACAAAAAGAGGCGTTCTTACGCTGTGTAGAAGACCTATATACCATGAGAGTAATCTGCCCAGTTCCAAAAACAAAACAGGGGCAGGGGTTTTACTCCAATCTGATTGTGGTTCCCAAAAAAAGAGGGAACCTTCAGACCAATTTTAGATCTCAAGATCCTAAACAAATTCCTTCAAGATGGAGACCATTCAGACTATTTTACCAATGATCCAGGAGGGTCAATATATGACCACCGTGGATTTAAAGGATGCCTATCTGCACATCCCTATCCACAAAGATCATCACCAGTTTTTCAGGTTCGCCTTTCTGGACAAGCATTACCAGTTTGTGGCTCTTCCCTTCGGGTTGGCCACAGCTCCCAGAATTTTCACAAAGGTGCTAGGGTCCCTTCTGGTGGTTCTAAGGCCACAGGGCATAGCAGTGGCGCCTTATTTGGACGATATCTTAATTCAGGCGTCAACTTACCAAATAGCCAAATCTCACACGGACATCGTGTTGGCTTTTCTCAGATCTGACGGGTAGAAGGTGAACGTAAAAAGAGTTCACTTACCCCTTTCACAAGAGTTCCATTCCTGGGAACTCTGATAGATTCGGTAGACATGAAAATTTATCTGACGGAGGTCAGGAAATCAAAGATTTTAACCACCTGGCAGAGACTTACTCTTGCCATCTATCAGCAATCTATATCCCAGGAGTGGAGAACTGGGAAGCGGATTTTCTAAGTCGTCAGACTTTTCATCCGGTGGAGTGGGAACTCAATCCGGAGGTGTTTGCACAATTGATTCATCAATGGGGCACACCTGAATTGGATCTGATGGTGTCTCGTCAGAACGCCAAACTTCCTTGTTACGGGTCTAGATCAAGGGATCCTCAAGCAGTACTGATAGATGCTCTAGCAGTACCTTGATCGTTCAACCTGGCTTATGTGTTTCCACCATTTCCTCTCCTCCCTCGTCTCATTGCCAGAATCAAACAGGAGAGAGCTTCAGTGATTTTGATAGCACCTGCGTGGCCACGCAGGACTTGGTATGCAGACCTGGTGGACATGTCATCTCTACCACCATGGACACTACCACTGAGATTGGACCTTCTCATTCAAGGTCCATTCCAGCATCCAAATCTAGTTTCTCTGCGGCTGACTGCCTGTAGATTGAACGCTTGATTTTATCCAAGCGGAGATTCTCTGAGTCGGTCATAGATACCTTGATTCAGGCTCGAAAGCCTGTCACTAGGAAGATTTATTATAAGATATGGCGTAAATATCTTTATTGGTGTGAATCCAAAGGCTACTCATGGAGTAAGATCATGATTCCTAGGATTTTGTCCGTTCTCCAAGAAGGATTGGAGAAGGGGTTATCATCTAGTTCCCTAAAGGGACAGATATCTGCTTTGTCAATATTACTACACAAGCGTCTGGCAGACGTTCAGTCGTTTTGTCAGGCTTTAGTTAGAATCAAGCCTGTGTGTAAACCTGTTGCTCCGTCATGGAGTTTGAATTTAGTTCTTAAAGTTCTTCAAGGGGTTCCGTTTGAACCTATGCATTCCATAGATATTAAGCTTCTATCTGGGAAAGTTCTGTTTTTAGTTGCTATCTCTTCGGCTCGAAGAGTTTCTGAACTATCTGCATTGCAATGCGACTCGCCTTATCTTGTTTTTCATTCTGATAAGGTGGTTTTTCGTACCAAACCTGGATTCCTTCCTAAGGTTGTTACTAATAGGAATATTAATCAGGAAATTGTTGTTCCTTCCCTGTGTCCTAATCCTTCCTCTAAGGAGGAGCGTCTGTTGCACAACTTGGACGTGGTTCGTGCTTTGAAGTTTTACTTGCAAGCTACCAATGATTTCCGTTAAACATCTTCTCTGTTTGTTGTCTATTCTGGAAAGCGTAGAAGTCAAAAAGCTATGGCTACCTCTCTTTCTTTTTGGCTGAAAAGCATCATCCGTTTGGCATACGAGACTGCTGGATAGCAGCCTCCTGAAAGAATTACAGCTCACTACTAGAGCGGTGGCTTCCACATGGGCTTTTAAAAATGATGCTTCTGTTGAACAGATTTGTAAGGCTGCGACTTGGTCTTCACTTCATACCTTTTCCAAATTTGATACTTTTGCTTCCTCGGGGGCTTTTTTTGGGAGAAAGGTTCTTCAAGCAGTGGCGCCTTCTGTTTAGGCATCAATCTGTCTTGTCCCTCCCGTTCATCCGTGTCCTATAGCTTTGGTATTGTATCCCACAAGTAAAGGATGAATCTGTGGACTCGTCGTACCTTATAGAAGAAAAGTAAATTTATGCTTACCTGATAAATTGATTTCTTCTATGGTACGACGAGTCCACGGCCCGCCCTGTCATTTTAAGACAGATTATATTTTTTTATATTAAACTTCAGTCACCTCTGCACCTTGTAGTTTCTCCTTTTTCTTCCTGTACCTTCGGTCGAATGACTGGGGGGTGGAGCTAAGGGAGGAGCTATATAGACAGCTCTGCTGTGGTGCTCTTTGCCACTTCCTGTTAGCAGGAGGATAATATCCCACAAGTAAAGGATGAATCCGTGGACTTGTCGTACCATAGAAGAAATTAATCAGGTAAGCATAAATTTACTTTTTATTTTCCAGGTAGAAAGTGTAATTTTATACATTCCAATTTACCTCTATTAGGAAATGTGCTTTGTTCTACTGATATCCTTTGTAGAAGAGTAAAAGTAGGTAGGCTGATAAGAGCTCACGTGTGTGCACGTGTCTATACAGCAGTGTTTTTAATTATGTAACACATTACTGTAAACAATGTTGCAAAAACTGCTGCCAGATGGCTAAGGACACATGTGCACGCTCCTGAGCTCACCTAGGAATATTATTATTATTATCGGTTATTTGTAGAGCGCCAACAGATTCTGCAGCGCTATAAGGATACTCTTTAAGAAAGGATACCAAGAGAACTAAGCAAAATTGATAAGACGTACATTGGGAAGTTGTTTAAAACGCCATAATCTGTCCAATCAATTTGTTTAATTTTGACTTTACTGTCCCCTTTTAAATAGCCCCTGTGGAGAACACAGCATTATACTGTATAGAAAAGGTTCTTCTTGTCCCTTTAAAGGGACACTGAACCAAATAATTGTCTTTGGTAATTCAGATAGAGCAAGCAAATTTAAGCAACTTTCTAATTTATTCCTATTATCAAATTTTCTTCATTCTCTTGGTATCTTTATTTGAAAAGCAAGAATGTAAGTGTAGATGCCGGCCTATTTTTGGTGAACAAACTGGGTTGTCCTTGCTGATTGGACAGCACCAATAAACAAGTGCTGTCCATGGTTCTGAAGCAAACATTTGCCGGCTCCTTAGTTTAGATGCCTTCTTTTCCAAATAAAGATAGCAAGAGAACGAAGAAAAATTGATAGTAGAAGTAAATTAGAAAGTTGCTTAAAATTGCTGCTCTATCTGAATCATGAAAGAAAAAAATTGGATTCAGTGTCCCTTTAACACACCCATACTTGTATTCTGTTTGCTTTAAAATCTGCTTTATTTTAAACCAGTGGAAATAGAATCAGTTTTGTTTTTGCCATATAAGGGCTGGGAGGTCTGATTTATAATCCATAGCACTTTTGTTATCCCTAGGGGTAGAAAACATTTAAAGTGAATGTGAAATGCTGCTGCTATTTGGGAGTGGGGATCCCTAGTGCATTCCCTAATTTAAGGAAGTAGAGATGTGTGCGCTTTACCGCGAGTCATCCCAAACCTTCTGCATGCTGGGAACGGTTTAAATGGTCGTTACTGTACATTATCGGCAGCAAGTGGCTGAGTCTATTCAGCTTAGGATAAAGTTACAATATTTATACAAGAGTCACTGCTTTTTTGTCCCTTTTAGCACCATTTGCAGAAGTGATTATAGATGCTAAAAAATCACAAACTTCTCTAAAGATGGCCAGTAAATCTCAGGAGACCTCTGGTCATTTCAATCTAAAAGCTTGTAAATCGCTTGTGTTCTTTAGGTAAAGTTACATTCCTGTTACTTATGGTCGATAAGTAAGCCTAAATTTGTCAAACTGGCAGTGTCGCTTAGCAAGACTAATTTAAAGGGGCATGAAACCCCCCCCCCCCCCCACCAAAAAAAAAAATATTTAATGATTCAGATAGAGCACACCATTTTCCAATGTATTACTATCTATTTTTTGTTCTTTTTGTATCATTTGTTGAAATGTATACATAGAGTAGGCTCAGAAGTTGCTGATTGGTGGCTGTGTGTATTTAGATAATATATATAGATATAGCAATTGGCTTCAGCTATCTCCCAGTAGTACATTCCTGCTGCTTCAAGAAAGATAATAAAGCAAATTAGATATTAGTAGTAAATTGGAAAGTTTATTACTTTTGTACAATCTATCCAAATCAAGAAAGAAAACATTTGGATTACATAACCCTTTAAGTAGTCAACAAAACGTAAGCATTCTATTTAGATCACCTGGAATTACATTACAATTTGATGAAAGGGTGTGTAATTCTATATACCTGGCAATATTTTAAGTATGTGAATACAAATGCAAAGGGATATGAAACCCAAAAATGTTCTTTTGTGATTCAGACAGAGCATAGCATTTTTAAAAAAAAGTTTCTAATTTCCTTTTTATCAAATTTGCTTTGTTCCCACTTAAAGGGATAGTAAAGTCCAAATTAAACTTTCATGGGTCAGATAGGGCATGCAGTTTTAAACAACTTTACTTTTATCATCAAATTTGCGTTGTTCTCTTGCTATTCTTAGTTGAAAGCTAAACCTAGGTAGGCTCATATGCTAATTTCTAATCCCTTGAAGGCCGCCTCTTATCTGAATGCATTTGACAGCTTTTCACAGCTAGAGGATGTTAGTTCATGTGTGCCATATAGATTTCAAAATTGTGCTCACGTCCGTGAAGTTATTTAAGAGTCAGTGCCAATTGGCTAAAATGCAAGTCTGTCAAAAGCACTGAGATAAGGGTATGCAGAGACATAGATACAAGGTAATCACAGAGGTAAAAAGTGTATTAATGTAACAGTGTTGGTTATGCAAAACTGGGGAATGGGTAATAAAGAGATTATTTATCCTTTTAAACTATTACATTTTTGGTGTTTAATATCTCTTTAAAGAGGTACCTAGGTAGGCGTCTGGAGCACTACATGACGGGAAACAGTGCTGCCCTCTAGTGCTCTTGCTAATGAATAACAATCTGGCAAAACTGCTGTTTCCTTCATGTTGCATTGATCCTCTAAAGCAGAGCTTCTGAATCTTTTTTTTTTTTCACCTGGGACCTCTTTTTGCTCCGGAAGCTTTTCGCACATCGCATTATTCTAACCTAGTTGAAAACAAAGCCCTTGTCGCACAGCTATAAAAATGCTTTGTTTATACATTAATAAAGCACGCAAGTGAAGGGTTTATTAGTGAAAATGAGTCCATTCAGCTTTCATGGCCATCACTAATGGTTGTCTAACTTTGTGCCTTCTATGTAGACTTCTTGCCCATGTGTGCAAATGTACCGTAACCACACCCACTTACTTGAAGAGCTACAAAATTAGCTATGTGCCCACGTCACATTTAAAGGGACATGAAGCCCAATAATTTTTTTTTTTTTTTTTTTACATTTTTGAAAATGTTTCCAATGTACTTCTGTTATCAAATGTGCTTTGTTCTCATGTTAATCTTTGTTAGAGAAACCTAGGTAGGTAGCGTGCACGTGTCTGAAGCACTACATGACAGGAAATAATGCTACCCTCTATTGCACTTGCTAATGACTAACATTGTTGAAAAACTCCTGCAGACACGTGCACACTCCATGAGCTTACCTTCCTGCTTTATAATAAAGGACAAGAAAATAAAGAACATTTGATAAAAGTTCTTTAATTGTATGTTCTATCTAAATCATGAAAAAGAATTTGGGTTGTATGTCCCTTTAAGGCAGGGCTCGACAAACCCTGGAGCCAGGTAGCCATTGGCTCCTAGAATTTTACCCCTGGCTTCTAACGTTTTCTGTTATTCTCCATGTTTCTATAGACAAATTCCACTGTCTGGCACCTAAAAGTATCACTGGCCTCTAAATATTTATACTAGCTCCTAATTTTTAAACAAATTTTTCAACGCTTGCTTTAAGGAAAACACAGAAAAGTTTCTTAATCGTAAACAAAAACACACATACTCATACAAGCATGCGCACACACACTCATACATGTACATTCACAACACACGCTCATACATACGTACATTCACAACACGCACTCATACATACGTACATTCACAACACACACTTATACATGCATACACTCATACATTTATTCACAACACGCACTCGTGCATGCGCGCGCACACTCATACATACGTACATTCACAACACACACTTATACATGCACACACTCATACATTTATTCACAACACGCACTCGTACATGCGCGCGCACACTCATACATGCGAACATTCACAACACGCACTCGTACATGCACACACTCATACATTTATTCACAACACGCACTCGTACATGCGCGCGCACACTCATACATACGTACATTCACAACACGCACTTGTACATGCGTGCACACATTCATACGTACGTACATTCACAACACGCACTCATACATGCGCGCACACACAGTCATACATACGTACATTCATTCACAACATGCACTCATACATGTGCACGCACACACTCCACTCACTCGTACATGCGTGCGCACACACTCATACATACATATGTACGTACATTCACAACACGCACTCATACATGCGCACACTCATACATGTGTACATTCACAACACTCACTCATACATGCGTGCGCACACTCATACATACATATGTACGTACATTCATAACACGCACTCATACATGCGTGCGCACACTCATACATACATATGTACGTACATTCATAACACGCACTCATACATGCGTACATTCACAACACGCACTCTTACATGCGCGCACACATTCGTGCGTACATTCACAACACGCACTCATACATGTACACACACTCATACATACGTACCTACATTTACAACACCCACTCATACATGCGTGCGCACACACTCAAACATACATATGTACGTACATTCAGAACACGCACTCATACATGCGCGCGCACCCACACACTCATACGTATGTACATTCACAACACGCACTCTTACATGCGCGCATACACATTCATACATACGTACCTTCATTTACAACACCCACTCATACATGCGTGCGCACACACTCATACATACATATGTACGTACATTCAGAACACGCACTCATACATGCGCACGCACTCTTACATGCGCACACACATTCATACATATTTCTTTCATGTAATTAACAAGAGTCCATGAGCTAGTGACGTATGGGATATACATTCCTACCAGGAGGGGCAAAGTTTCCCAAACCTTAAAATGCCTATAAATACACCCCTCACCACACCCACAAATCAGTTTTACAAACTTTGCCTCCAAGGGAGGTGGTGAAGTAAGTTTGTGCTAGATTCTACGTTGATATGCGCTCCGCAGCAAGTTGGAGCCCGGTTTTCCTCTCAGCGTGCAGTGAATGTCAGAGGGATGTGAGGAGAGTATTGCCTATTGAATGCAGTGATCTCCTTCTACGGGGTCTATTTCATAAGGTTCTCTGTTATCGGTCGTAGAGATTCATCTCTTACCTCCCTTTTCAGATCGACGATATACTCTTATATTTACCATTTCCTCTACTGATTCTCGTTTCAGTACTGGTTTGGCTTTCTACAAACATGTAGATGAGTGTCCTGGGGTAAGTAAGTCTTATTTTCTGTGACACTCTAAGCTATGGTTGGGCACTTTATTTATAAAGTTCTAAATATATGTATTCAAACATTTATTTGCCTTGACTCAGAATGTTCAACTTTCCTTATTTCCAGACAGTCAGTTTCATATTTGGGATTATGCTTTAATTATCATATTTTTTCTTACCTCAAAAATTTGACTTTTTCCCTGTGGGCTGTTAGGCTCGCGGGGGCTGAAAATGCTTCATTTTATTGCGTCATTTTTGGCGCGGACTTTTTTGGCGCAAAAATTCATTTCCGTTTCCGGCGTCATACGTGTCGCCGGAAGTTGCGTCATTTTTTGACGTTATTTTGCGCCAAAAATGTCGGCGTTCCGGATGTTGCGTCATTTTTGGCGCAAAAAGCATTTAGGCGCCAAATAATGTGGGCGTCTTTTTTGGCGCCAAAAAATATGGGCGTCGCTTTTGTCTCCACATTATTTCAGTTTTCATTTGCTTCTGGTTGCTAGAAGCTTGATGTTTGGCATTTTTTTCCCATTCCTGAAACTGTCTTATAAGGAATTTGATCTATTTTGCTTTATATGTTGTTTTTTCTCTTACATATTGCAAGATGTCTCACGTTGCATCTGAGCCAGAAGATACTACAGGAAAACCTCTGCCTGCTGGATCTACCAAAGCTAAGTGTATCTGCTGTAAACTTTTGGTAGCTATTCCTCCAGCTGTTGTTTGTATTAAATGTCATGACAAACTTGTTAATGCAGATAATATTTCCTTTAGTGATGTACCATTGCCTGTTGCAGTTCCCTCAACATCTAAGGTGCAGAATGTTCCTGATAACATAAGAGATTTTGTTTCTGAATCCATAAAGAAGGCTTTGTCTGTTATTTCTCCTTCTAGTAAACGTAAAAAGTCTTTTAAATCTTCTCTTTCTACAGATGAATTTTTAAATGAACGCCATCATTCTGATTCTTTGGACTCTTCTGGTTCAGAGGATTCTGTCTCAGAGATTGATGCTGATAAATCTTCATATTTATTTAAGATGGAATTTATTCGCTCTTTACTTAAAGAAGTACTAATTGCTTTAGAAATAGAGGATTCTAGTCCTCTTGATACTAATTCTATACGTTTAGATAAGGTTTTTAAAGCTCCTGCGGTTATTCCAGAAGTCTTTCCTGTTCCTAATGCTATTTCTGCAGTAATTGCTAAGGAATGGGATAGATTGGGTAATTCATTTACTCCTTCTAAACGTTTTAAGCAATTATATCCTGTTCCGCCTGACAGGTTAGAATTTTGGGACAAAATCCCTAAAGTTGATGGGGCTATTTCTACCCTTGCTAAACGTACTACCATTCCTACATCAGATGGTACCTCGTTTAAGGATCCTTTAGATAGAAAAATTGAATCTTTTCTAAGAAAAGCTTATCTATGTTCAGGTAATCTTCTTAGACCTGCTATATCATTGGCTGATGTTGCTGCAGCTTCAACTTTTTGGTTGGAAACTCTAGCGCAACAAGTAACAAATCGTGATTCTCATGATATTATTATTCTTCTCCAGCATGCTAATAATTTCATCTGTGATGCCATTTTTGATATTATTAGAGTTGATGTTAGATTTATGTCTCTGGCTATCTTAGCCAGAAGAGCTTTATGGCTTAAGACTTGGAATGCTGATATGGCTTCTAAATCAACTCTACTTTCCATTTCTTTCCAGGGAAACAAATTATTTGGTTCTCAGTTGGATTCTATTATTTCAACTGTTACTGGTGGGAAAGGAACTTTTTTACCACAGGATAAAAAGTCTAAAGGTAAAAACAGGGCTAACAATCGTTTTCGATCCTTTCGTTTCAACAAAGAACAAAAGCCTGATCCTTCGTCCTCAGGAGCAGTTTCAGTTTGGAAACCATCTCCAGTCTGGAATAAATCCAAGCCTGCTAGAAAGGCAAAGCCTGCTTCTAAGTTCACATGAAGGTACGGCCCTCATTCCAGTTCCGCTGGTAGGGGGCAGGTTACGTTTTTTCAAAGAAATTTGGATCAATTCTGTTCACAATCTTTGGATTCAGAACATTGTTTCAGAAGGGTACAGAATTGGTTTCAAGATGAGACCTCCTGCAAAGAGATTTTTTCTTTCCCATGTCCCAGTAAATCCAGTGAAAGCTCAAGCATTTCTGAATTGTGTTTCAGATCTAGAGTTGGCTGGAGTAATTATGCCAGTTCCAGTTCCGGAACAGGGGATGGGGTTTTATTCAAATCTCTTCATTGTACCAAAGAAGGAGAATTCCTTCAGACCAGTTCTGGATCTAAAATTATTGAATCGCTATGTAAGGATACCAACGTTCAAGATGGTAACTGTAAGGACTATATTGCCTTTTGTTCAGCAAGGGAATTATATGTCCACAATAGATTTACAGGATGCATATCTGCATATTCCGATTCATCCAGATCATTATCAGTTCCTGAGATTCTCTTTTCTAGACAAGCATTACCAATTTGTGGCTCTACCGTTTGGCCTTGCTACAGCTCCAAGAATTTTCACAAAGATTCTCGGTGCCCTTCTGTCTGTAATCAGAGAACAGGGTATTGTGGTATTTCCTTATTTGGACGATATCTTGGTACTTGCTCCGTCTTTACATTTAGCAGAGTCTCATACGAATCGACTTGTGTTGTTTCTTCAAGATCATGGTTGGAGGATCAATTTACTAAAAAGTTCTTTGATTCCTCAAACAAGGGTAACCTTTCTGGGTTTCCAGATAGATTCAGTGTCCATGACTCTGTCTTTAACAGACAAGAGACGTCTAAAATTGATTACAGCTTGTCGAAACCTTCAGTCACAATCATTCCCTTCGGTAGCCTTATGCATGGAAATTCTAGGTCTTATGACTGCTGCATCGGACGCGATCCCCTTTGCTCGTTTTCACATGCGACCTCTTCAGCTCTGTATGCTGAACCAATGGTGCAGGGATTACACGAAGATATCTCAATTAATATCTTTAAAACCGATTGTTCGACACTCTCTAACGTGGTGGACAGATCACCATCGTTTAATTCAGGGGGCTTCTTTTGTTCTTCCGACCTGGACTGTAATTTCAACAGATGCAAGTCTCACAGGTTGGGGAGCTGTGTGGGGATCTCTGACGGCACAAGGAGTTTGGGAATCTCAGGAGGTGAGATTACCGATCAATATTTTGGAACTCCGTGCAATTTTCAGAGCTCTTCAGTTTTGGCCTCTTCTGAAGAGAGAATCGTTCATTTGTTTTCAGACAGACAATGTCACAACTGTGGCATACATCAATCATCAAGGAGGGACTCACAGTCCTCTGGCTATGAAAGAAGTATCTCGAATTTTGGTTTGGGCGGAATCCAGCTCCTGTCTAATCTCTGCGGTTCATATCCCAGGTGTAGACAATTGGGAAGCGGATTATCTCAGTCGCCAAACGTTGCATCCGGGCGAATGGTCTCTTCACCCAGAGGTATTTCTTCAGATTGTTCAATTGTGGGGGCTCCCAGAGATAGATCTGATGGCCTCTCATCTAAACAAGAAACTTCCCAGGTATCTGTCCAGATCCCGGGATCCTCAGGCGGAGGCAGTGGATGCATTATCACTTCCTTGGAAGTATCATCCTGCCTATATCTTTCCGCCTCTAGTTCTTCTTCCAAGAGTAATCTCCAAGATTCTGAGGGAATGCTCGTTTGTTCTGCTAATAGCTCCGGCATGGCCTCACAGGTTTTGGTATGCGGATCTTGTCCGGATGGCATCTTGCCAGCCATGGACTCTTCCGTTAAGACCAGACCTTCTGTCACAAGGTCCTTTTTTCCATCCGGATCTGAAATCCTTAAATTTAAAGGTATGGAGATTGAACGCTTGATTCTTGGTCATAGAGGTTTCTCTGACTCCGTGATTAATACTATGTTACAGGCTCGTAAATCTGTATCTCGAGAGATATATTATAGAGTCTGGAAGACTTATATTTCTTGGTGTCTTTCTCATCATTTTTCTTGGCATTCTTTTAGAATACCGAGAATTTTACAATTTCTTCAGGATGGTTTGGATAAGGGTTTGTCCGCAAGTTCTTTGAAAGGACAAATCTCTGCTCTTTCTGTTCTTTTTCACAGAAAGATTGCTATTCTTCCTGATATTCATTGTTTTGTACAAGCTTTGGTTCATATAAAACCTGTCATTAAGTCAATTTCTCCTCCTTGGAGTTTGAATTTGGTTCTGGGAGCTCTTCAAGCTCCTCCGTTTGAACCTATGCATTCATTGGACATTAAATTACTTTCTTGGAAAGTTTTGTTCCTTTTGGCTATCTCTTCTGCTAGAAGAGTTTCTGAATTATCTGCTCTTTCATGTGAGTCTCCTTTTCTGATTTTTCATCAGGATAAGGCGGTGTTGCGAACTTCTTTTGAATTTTTACCTAAAGTTGTGAATTCCAACAACATTAGTAGAGAAATTGTGGTTCCTTCATTATGTCCTAATCCTAAGAATTCTAAGGAGAAATCATTGCATTCTTTGGATGTTGTTAGAGCTTTGAAATATTATGTTGAAGCTACGAAATCTTTCCGTAAGACTTCTAGTCTATTTGTTATCTTTTCCGGTTCTAGGAAAGGCCAGAAAGCTTCTGCCATTTCTTTGGCATCTTGGTTGAAATCTTTAATTCATCTTGCCTATGTTGAGTCGGGTAAAACTCCGCCTCAAAGAATTACAGCTCATTCTACTAGGTCAGTATCTACTTCCTGGGCGTTTAGGAATGAAGCTTCGGTTGACCAGATCTGCAAAGCAGCAACTTGGTCTTCTTTGCATACTTTTACTAAATTCTACCATTTTGATGTATTTTCTTCTTCTGAAGCAGTTTTTGGTAGAAAAGTTCTTCAGGCAGCGGTTTCAGTTTGAATCTTCTGCTTATGTTTTTTGTTAAACTTTATTTTGGGTGTGGATTATTTTCAGCAGGAATTGGCTGTCTTTATTTTATCCCTCCCTCTCTAGTGACTCTTGTGTGGAAAGATCCACATCTTGGGTAGTCATTATCCCATACGTCACTAGCTCATGGACTCTTGTTAATTACATGAAAGAAAACATAATTTATGTAAGAACTTACCTGATAAATTCATTTCTTTCATATTAACAAGAGTCCATGAGGCCCACCCTTTTTTGTGGTGGTTATGATTTTTTTGTATAAAGCACAATTATTCCAATTCCTTATTTTATATGCTTCGCACTTTTTCTTATCACCCCACTTCTTGGCTATTCGTTAAACTGATTTGTGGGTGTGGTGAGGGGTGTATTTATAGGCATTTTAAGGTTTGGGAAACTTTGCCCCTCCTGGTAGGAATGTATATCCCATACGTCACTAGCTCATGGACTCTTGTTAATATGAAAGAAATGAATTTATCAGGTAAGTTCTTACATAAATTATGTTTTTTCAACGCTTGCTTTAAGGAAAACACAGAAAAGTTTCTCATTCGTAAACAAAAACACACATACTCATACAAGCATACGTACATTCACAACACACACATACATGCGCACGCACGCACGTACACACACTCATACATACGTACATTCACAACACACACTCATACATGCACACACTTATACATACATTCACAACACGCACTCATGCGCGCGCACACGCACTCATGCGCGCGCACACACTCTTACATACTTATGTACATTCACAACACGCACACGCACTCATGCGCGCACACTCTTACATACATATGTACATTCACAACATGCACACACTCTTACATACATATGTACATTCACAACACGCACACATGCACGCGCACACACTCTTACATACATATGTACATTCACAACACGCACTCGTACATGTGCACGCACACACTCTTACATACATATGTACATTCACAACACGCACTCGTACATGTGCACGCACACACTCTTACATACATATGTACATTCACAACACGCACTCGTACATGTGCACGCACACACTCTTACATACATATGTACATTCACAACACGCACTCGTACATGTGCGCGCACACACTCTTACATATATATGTACATTCACAACACGCACTCGTACATGCGCGCGCGCGCACTCTTACATACATATGTACATTCACAACACGCACTCGTACATGCGCGCGCACTCTTACATACATATGTACATTCACAACACGCACTCGTACATGCGCGCGCGCACACTCTTACATACATATGTACATTCACAACACGCACTCGTACATGCGCACGCACGCACTCTTACATACATATGTACATTCACAACACGCACGTAATCATACATGCGCACGCACTCATACATACGTACATTCACAACACGCACTCGTACATGCGTGCACACACTCTTACATACATATGTACGGACTTTCATAACACGCACTCTTACATGCGCGCGCGCACACACTCATACGTACGTACATTCACAACACTCACTCTTACATGCGCGCGCGCACACACTCATACGTACGTACATTCACAACACTCACTCTTACTTGCGCGCGCACACACTCATACGTACGTACATTCACAACACTCACTCTTACATGCGCGCGCACACTCATACGTACGTACATTCACAACGCTCACTCTTACATGCGCGCGCACACTCATACGTACGTACATTCACAACACTCACTCTTACATATTTACGTACATTCACAACACGCACTCATACTTGCGCGCACACATTCATACGTACGTACATGTGCACGCACACACTCATACATGCGTATATTCACAACACTCACTCGTACATGCGTGCGCACACACTCATACATACATATGTACGTACATTCATAACACGCACTCATACATGCGCACACTCATACATGTGTACATTCACAACACTCACTCATACATGCGTGCGCACACTCATACATATGTACGTACATTCATAACACGCACTCATACATGCGTACATTCACAACACACGCTTATACATGCGCACGCACACACACTCATACGTACATTCACAACACACTCATACATGCACACACTCATACATACATTCACAACACACGCACTCATGCGCGCGCACACACATTCATGCGCGCGCTCACACACTCTTACATATGTACATTCACAACACGCGCACACACTCTTACATACATATGTACATTCACAACACGCACTCGTACATGCGCGCGCATACACTCTTACATACATATGTACATTCACAACACGCACTCGTACATGCGCGCGCATACACTCTTACATACATATGTACATTCACAACACGCACTCGTACATGCGCGCGCGCACACTCTTACATACATATGTACATTCACAACACGCACTCGTACATGCGCGCGCACGCACGCACTCTTACATACATATGTACATTCACAACACGCACGTAATCATACATGCGCACGCACTCATACATACGTACATTCACAACACGCACTCGTACATGCGTGCACACACTCTTACATACATATGTACGGACTTTCATAACACGCACTCTTACATGCGCGCGCGCACACACTCATACGTACGTACATTCACAACACTCACTCTTACATGCGCGCGCGCACACACTCATACGTACGTACATTCACAACACTCACTCTTACTTGCGCGCGCACACACTCATACGTACGTACATTCACAACACTCACTCTTACATGCGCGCGCACACTCATACGTACGTACATTCACAACGCTCACTCTTACATGCGCGCGCACACTCATACGTACGTACATTCACAACACTCACTCTTACATATTTACGTACATTCACAACACGCACTCATACTTGCGCGCACACATTCATACGTACGTACATGTGCACGCACACACTCATACATGCGTATATTCACAACACTCACTCGTACATGCGTGCGCACACACTCATACATACATATGTACGTACATTCATAACACGCACTCATACATGCGCACACTCATACATGTGTACATTCACAACACTCACTCATACATGCGTGCGCACACTCATACATATGTACGTACATTCATAACACGCACTCATACATGCGTACATTCACAACACACGCTTATACATGCGCACGCACACACACTCATACGTACATTCACAACACACTCATACATGCACACACTCATACATACATTCACAACACACGCACTCATGCGCGCGCACACACATTCATGCGCGCGCTCACACACTCTTACATATGTACATTCACAACACGCGCACACACTCTTACATACATATGTACATTCACAACACGCACTCGTACATGCGCGCGCATACACTCTTACATACATATGTACATTCACAACACGCACTCGTACATGCGCGCGCATACACTCTTACATACATATGTACATTCACAACACGCACTCGTACATGCGCGCGCACACACTCTTACATACATATGTATATTCACAACACGCACTCGTACATGCGCACGCACTCTTACATACATATGTATATTCACAACAAGCACTCGTACATGCGCGCGCACGCACTCTTACATACATATGTACATTCACAACACGCACTCGTACATGCGCGCGCACGCACTCTTACATACATATGTACATTCACAACACGCACTCGTACATGCGCGCGCACGCACTCTTACATACATATGTACATTCACAACACGCACTCGTACATGCGCGCGCACGCACTCTTACATACATATGTACATTCACAACACGCACTCGTACATGCGCGCGCACGCACTCTTACATACATATGTACATTCACAACACGCACTCGTACATGCGCGCGCACGCACTCTTACATACATATGTACATTCACAACACGCACTCGTACATGCGCGCGCACGCACTCTTACATACATATGTACATTCACAACACGCACTCGTACATGCGCGCGCACGCACTCTTACATACATATGTACATTCACAACACGCACTCGTACATGCGCGCGCACGCACTCTTACATACATATGTACATTCACAACACGCACTCGTACATGCGCGCGCACGCACTCTTACATACATATGTACATTCACAACACGCACGTAATCATACATGCGCGCGCATGCACTCATACATACGTACATTCACAACACGCACTCGGTTCCAACCCAGGGA